>NC_071093.1:33389392-33554392 GCF_027358695.1 Spea bombifrons
AGTGACATACCTTGTGTCCTTATCTGCATGTGTCCTCCCAGAAGGCTTAAAGCACATTGGAAGCTTTGTACATTTTGCATTCATAAAAAGATAGAATGTGATGGCAGATAAGAAACATTTGGTCCATCTAGTCTGCCTATTTTATTGATGAAAAGACTTACACCTTAATTAGTCCTTCATCTTGTCTTTAGATTGTCTATCCAAGGCATGTTTAAGTTTCCTTACCCAATATCTTGGTGATTGCACCAGCTCAACCCTTGCTGCATCAGTTTATAGTTTTAATAAAACACTCAGCATCCAAACATCCCTTTGCAGTGTGCTACGGATTGTGTATACAAGCAATTAGTATGAGTAGTTAGACCTCATTAGAATGGGAATATTGCTGCATCAGAGATCTATCATGCAAATTTCTAATCCTTACACCCGGGGTCTGTGGGACACACAAACCACCAAATCAGCAGTATGCGAATTAGCCGCTTCGCTGTAGGAACTCAGCTGTGAGCTCCAGGCATAAATCATCCGACTGGAAGCAACATCTATACAAATGGGAGAACAAATTGTTTTTATTTAAGCAGTTAACACATATTTACAGCAAAGTTAAGGTATCTCATTATTGAGTGAACCACAATACTTACATGTTGGCTTCCGGTAAATTAACCACAACCAATATTCTCAATTCTATATTGATAATAAGGGCCGGGCTGGATGGTAAAATTTTAATATAGGTCAAAATACAAGTGCCATCTGTCTATTGCATATAATATTGGAAATTTCTATTATTAGTAGTAGTTTCAGTATTTTGGGGAACATTATAACCTGTCATTAAAAGGGAGAATCCATATGTATGTGCATATAGAGATTTATGAAAATCCCCTCTACACATCTGATCGCTTCTTCTGTCCCCCAGCTGTTTTCATTGAAGGGAATTTGTTTGGTACCCACAAAGTACATAATACATAAACTCTTTGTTGGTGGAGCTGCATGGGAAGAAGGAAGGGAAAGGCGGAACCTGTCTGTTTTAGATGTTGACTCCCTAATGAGTAGGTCCAGTCTGTGACAGATTTTTGCTTTCTCTATTCTACCACCTATGATATCTTATTGGGTTTATGCAAAGTTATATTAACCTTAAGAGTATATCGATCCTGTAGACCAATACAGGAACATTAGGCATTCCCCATCCTGAAGTTAAAGTTTTCAAGTTTAAGGCATAATACAACAGGGTTTAGGAACTGGATGTTGCCACCAAGTATATTGAAACCCAGAAACCTCCATTGGTTCAACTGGATTATGACATCATCATTTTAATATCACTCAGCTTAACGCTAGTAGCCCCTATGCATTAGAAAGTCGAACAACAGCAGTGAAATGTAGTTTACATTTTGGATTTAGCTGGTACTGGAAGAGTTACTGTTGCACAGTATAATTTATACAATGTTATCTAAAACAGGCAAGTATCAGCTGCTAGCACAGAAGTCTCTGGGTATTTATCTTGGTAATATTTCTGAATCAACAACTAAATAAATGAACAAGGAATCTCCACTCAATCATAATTATAGTCTCAATATTACAAGTCATCACTCTGCAGCTGAACAGAGAATAATCAGCTCACTTGTACAGACAACTCCCACAAAGGAGAAGAAACAGAAACTTTCTGCAGAGTCATACAGAGATCTGAAAAATAGATATTCAATGTGCTGATACTGGAATGGTCTTATCTGTATAATCCATCATAACAAAGTCTATATATATATATATATATATATATATAGTATATATTAGTATAGAATTTGGGTCCCCATGGAATTTCGTGGCACAAACAGTGTTCTGCAAGTGAGTGTCAAGGATGGGTTGAGAATAAGAGCTCTGTGTCGCAGTTAGGAAGCCTGGAGTGTTTGCTGCAAAAAATAAATCATAGGAGGTTATGTACAGCACTGTACAAAAGTTTTAGGCAGGAGAACTAACCACAGTCCTTCTGTTGGATTTAGGCAGCCTCAATTGCTTCTCTCTCTTAATGTAATCCCGAACTGCTCCCATTTTTCTGCACCCCAGTTTCTGTGTTTTCATAAATAGTTGAGTTGCTTGGCCTTGTTTTAACATTTGAGGCTTTTTGGCTGCAGGTCTTCCATGAAGACAACTTCTGACTAGTGTTCTCGGAACAGTTGATGGATGTATCAGGGTCCCACTGTCTTCTACCAATGCTGAGCTGACAGCACTGCTGGACATTATCAGATTGTGAAGGGAAGTAAACATGATGTGTCTTTCATCCTTGGCCGACCACCACATCTATGGTTCTCAACATTGGCAATTTCTTTGTGCTTCTTGAAAAGAGCTTGGACAGAACATCTGCAAACCCCTGTCTGACTTGAAATTTCTGCCTGGGAGAGACCTTGCTGATAAAGTATAATTACTTTTGTCTTGTTGCTGTGCTCAGTCTTTCCATAGTGCTTGACTTTAAACTCTCTTTAGCAACCACAGTTGTGAGTTTAGCTGTTCCTCACCAGTTTTATTCATCCTACACAGTTTTTTCAGTTTCAGTTAATGATTGTGTTTCAATCTACATATTAAATTAATGATCATTAGCACCTGTTTGGTATAATTGTTAAATCATGCACCTAACTATATGCCACTGACTTGCAAGTGTCTCTTAAAGAAATGGTGCTGTTTTCAAGTCAAAGGGTGGTCACACCATACATTGATTTGATTTAGATTTTCCTTCTGTTCGCTCACTTTGCATTATGTTAAATGGCATAAAATAAACTATTGGCATGTCTGTTTTTGACACCACTCTACTGCCAGGAGAAACTGACCCAGAGATCTTGGGAAGCAGGGATTCACCTGGAGTCTTTGGGTCAAACCAGAAGAGTTCACAGGTATGGTTTTGGAGTAAAGGTAACTTTAGTTAAATGCTTGAAAGGCAGCCTTATCACTTTATACACTAATGGAATTAAACTCCCAGGGATGGAATGAAAGGCGGAGTGGATGATGGCAAAGTTAAATTGAGTAGGAATGTTTGGAAGAAAAAAAAAGAAGATATTGGAGAACAAAAAGCCAAAGTCCTTTGCCTTGCCTTCTAGACCCTTCAATAATTTATTATTTAAGAAATGGGGGGACTGTGTGTTCTAGTTGTAGCTGATAATGTGTTTTCTGCTTAAATTCCCCCACAATGTCTGCTAAGATGCTGCAGGTCCATTACTAGTCATTATGTATAGATTGTGTATGAAGCTCCATCATTTAAAAGTTTGTTTCTAAAGCTGGAAAAAGAGAGTAGAAGACATGCAGCCTTTCTCCTAGATAAAGAACCCCTGCTTTTGTTTTAGAAAGCAGCAGATCTATGGGTCAGACTGCCTGCCTGCGTGTAGGACAGTCCTATTCATTAGCCTCGCGCTGGTAAGTACACGTCAAACTGCGATACCAATTAGATCAACTTAGGTGATGTTTTGGAGCTAATTAGCAGAAGATTACGGCCCAGAGTTGGGAATAGATTTCTAACCCATGCTGAGCCAAGCGTGATATGCTTTGACAGTTCATATTTTCTATGTCCTTTCACCAACTGCCCTTTTAGCAGTTGTTAAAGTCACACTAATTCATACTGCCTTTAAAATAATTTAAGTACTAAATAACATTGAAAATACTGTTTCTTCAGGCCAGCACCCTGAACAACAAGTTCCCACAGAAGAAATGCACATTGAACTTCAGCTGTTTTTTCAATTTTTTAGAACACTTAAAAAGTTGGTGCTTCTTATACACAAATACGAATACTAAGAAAGCATGTATGTGATTTCTGTCCTGCAACTATGGCACAATGTTATACATGCACAGAATATACAAGTGTGTATTGTATATGAGTTCTGTGGTATAACTACAAGGAGTGCAGTAGAGAAAAGGTTCCATTCCTGGGGGGTAATGCTTTATGAGCTGGTGCAGGCTTGAGTCAGTCATCTGGCTTAAAGGTAATAGGTTATCAAAATATCCACAGTGACCTCTGTGTGTGGCACTGTAAGAGCACTGGGTGCCACATCAGGTAGGAGTCTCGAGGCAGGGGCAGGTTCAGAGCCTTAGTCTTTCTCTTGGGCGCCATCTATAGGTGCTCTGAGCACGAGCAGGATATAAACTTGGGGTGACAAGCTCAGTACAGGCAGGAAACTGAAAGAGCACCGGCAAGGCAAGAGGTATGAGCACAATTGGAAGCCCTCTGGCAGGGCACACAACAGGAGCAAGGTTGGAAGCCCTCAGGCAGGGCACACGGCAGGGCACACGCATGGAGGCCATCAGGAAGAGCACACGGCTTGGAAACAGCTGGATAGGTTGGTTAGTCTGAGACACGCCGGGGTCTGGTACACAAATCTGGATCGTTAACGTAGCCAAGAGTCATACACGGGAGACAGATCAGATGCAGCACAGCAGTAGCTCAGTATACCAGGCCAGGAACACATTGCTCACACACTGCTGTTAGGATAATGCCCGGTTTATATTGGGCCTTAAATATTTGAACGAGGGGCAGGCGTGTAATGAGCATGCAGGAACAATATGGCTAAGGAGAGGTAGAGGGAAACAGCAGTCCAAGATCCACTTGGTGGAGAAGTGGATAGGTGATTTGTTCTAGAATCCACAGGGTTGCTTGTTCAAGTCACTGCGGGGCCTGACAGGCACACAAGTCAACTTGGGTTATGCACCAGCTCCATTACCCCCAATGGATACCTGGCCCACGTGGGTCTGCATATCTAGGTGGCATACGTATTGAACATGCCATCATGCCACAGTCCTTGATTTTACTAGTTATTATGTGTAAGCTGCACAGTAGTAACTCATTAGCTGTAATATTCGATCGGTTAATGTATTTTATACTTTTCTCCCAAAATACATGTTCTACGTAGCTCATATTGTGTCGTTAAGCATCTAGTCACCAAACAGAAATGTGAAAATAAAAAGATTTCTGGATGGGGAAGTGCAAGGTGCCTTGTCCTAGGTTTGTGTGTTAATATGGATTATGTGTATGTAATCCGATTACTGAGAAGGGTGTTTAAGAAAGGATTTAACAGCCGGCAGTAATACAAGCCTGTGTGTAACATGATGGTTGTTAGAGGGCCTAAATAGATTCTTCCCTTTACTGCACAGAAAGACTGTTATTGTGCACTATGGGACATCAACAAAGCAGTGACCATATTTTAAAGAGATGTTTAAACGTGTTGGATACTGGTGTCAAGATCCACGCTACACATAATGGCAGATTACACTACTACCCAGCAATTTACTGAGACGGAAGTATTTGAGATGAAGACTCTAAAATTCCAGAAATACATGCTTATTCTACAGTTTTATCAGTGGTTGAATGGTAAAAAAAAATCAGTTCTTGTGTTTTAATTGATGCTCTAGTTAACATCTACACTGTTCAGATAGAATTTCCCTCTATTACTATAACATGTTCTTTCCAAGGACTGTCATCATTTTTGTGGTAAAGGGATTTTTCGCATAAAATGTATCTCGTTGACTATGAAGGTCCACAGATGTGACAAGTATGTAGAAGAATTTCTGGGCTATACCACATCCTGAACCTTCAGAAGAAAATACTTATGGAATAAAACATCAGCATCTTCCACATCTCAGATTATATTAGTGGACTGTTTAGCCGTTCTGCATATAGTTTTCCATTTAATTGTTTTGTAGTTATGTCCAAACCCCTGGTGAGTTTCAATATAAGTGTAAATAAGTAAAATAAACATTATCCAACAGGAGCTGAGGCAATACAAAACCTTTGAAGGAATATACCTGCGAGACACGCTAATCTAGATTTATTCAAGATAAAACACCCTGACATGGATGTTTTACCACCACGTGTGATAACGATCCAAGTTTCCAAGAGCGTCCATATGGTTCCAGCGGTGCTATGCACACCATGACTGTGCCACTTATACCTCTAAACGTCTAACCTGAGAGAATTGAGATACTGGTGATGGGGCTTGTGAGGTAGAGTGTCATTCTGTGCATGCACAATGTGCATTCTTTGGTGTTCCAGACACCGGAGAATAAAATTGGGACTGCGAGATTTGGGTCCTAATCCTGCTGTCCTTCCAAGCTCTACGTCTGTCTGGAAAAGCGGGACAGAGTTAGAGCTTGATGGGACAGTGGGATATCTGTCCCATGAAAGGAGACAGCTGGGAGGCATGAGTCAATATTTTAATACACTTGCATTTGTTTCATCAATGCTCATGGATGGGCAAATTGTGTGTTACATGGCCAAGCTTATTATGGGTTGGATACATTGAGAGATGAAAACCATGGTATCACAATTTTCCTCAACAAATAACTTGAACACCAACAAGAAAGAAACTAATACTAAAACACATTACTTGTGTAATGGTCTAGTATGATAAAGAATGTATATAATAAACTATGAATGATAATTTAAATCATCTTTATAGTCTCCTGCAATTGTAGACCACTTTGTGATTGTTGTGTAAATAACTAAGAGGATAAGTACAAAATAATATGTTCTGCTGCTCCATGGTGTACTAAATAATGCTTTACTTGCTACGCTAACGCTTTCTGCACCAAAGGCATTTAGTGCAAGAGTTAAACTCGCCCCAAATGTATGTTACAGAATCAAGGCATGATTGACTTAACATCTATGTTTGATTTAGCAAATTAGCATCCGTACCCTGCGAACATGCTCCATGGATCTCATCTTCTTTTTGAAAGGATGACATAGATAAACAATGTCTGCACATCTGACTTGGTTTCTCTTCTAGCCGCTAGCTTAAACAAATTAAACATTTGCACAGGGGCTGTGTCAGGGAGAGGGAGGCTTTAGGCTGTCACAGAGAAGGTTTCCAATATGCCAAGTAAACACTAGCCAGATGAGAAACAGAGAGCTTTAACTTGTAAAGTAAATTGTGACTCTAGTCAGTTATGGGTTGTGCTTCTAAGATACGTATGGAGTCAATATTTAATTGCCAGGTAACTCATTACGACTGAATGCCACAGCAATGACAATTCCCCTTCCTGCATTAAGTCACATACAAAAAAGTAACCAGTGTTGGCCAAAAGGCAAAGTAACCAATGTTAGCCAAAAGGCAAAGAAGCCCTTCACCAAAATACTCACATAGTTATGTTCTATGGGCCTCATTAGTGCAGTGCAATGGTATCCCACTAGGCAGTGTGAACAAGCAGGTTCACGTCTAATCTCACCTTTATGATTGAGGGACCCCACAAGAGATTCCCAAAAGACAAAAATACATTGAAAACCATGAAGTTTGTGACGGCACTTAAATAACTTTTCTACAGTAAATTCCTAACCAGGAGAGTCTCATGTCAGCATATAAATTGCACCCACAGTGCCAGTCTAGATATAATAATGCACAATGCATAAGTAGTAGTGAAGAGGGCAGCAGGGTAGCTTTTTAAACATACAACTCCCTCAAATTATGCACCATAAAAAAAATCTAAAATATTCATACATTTCAGAAAATGATTGAACTCGTCTTACATAAAAGGAATGTTTAAAAGACACTCAGTAAACACCACACAACGTAGTGAACAGCAGGATATGTCTGTCTTAAATCTTTACACCAGGTGTCACTGACACAGGAATTTGCATTCATTCCATTAACATTTATATTTCTTGTTAAACAAACTTTTTCCTCTGTAATGGCACAAGGGAGCTAACATTTTAGATGCTCCAGAGAAGTGATGTACTGTAGGAAAGGACATTAAGTGCCTCTCCGTCCTTGGTGAGTGCAAGGTATTTTTCCTTCAGGGATCTCTTGGGGCCCATCCCAAGTGAAAAGGTGAGTCTACACTTGTTGCACTGTTACACCTAGAGAGATACCTACCAGACCTCACTGACAATCCCTATAAAGGCTATATCAGGTTGTTGGCTCACTTATGCCTTGGTTTTTGTTCTGGACTGGCCCTGTGGCAGGATCAGACTGAGTTTTTTGTATAGTAATTATTTCTCGGCAGGCAACTAGACTGTGGTGATCCAGCCAACCAATTTATTTCTACCTGCTTGTAGCACACAGACTGTGGGGTTCCTCCAGTTACCAACGCTGTATCCTTTTTGTCTCTGTTTGAGCCTAGCACATCGATAACTCTGGCAGAAAGGGCTGAAAACTACACATTTCTACATTAAATAAAGACATAGTGGAAAAACACAAAGACTGATAAAACGTGCACGTAAAAGGCATGGTTAGCCAAGCTATTAATTCTTTGAGAGCTAGTAAGGGAAGCATGGTATCATTTTTGCACACACATCTTCCCCATGAGGATATGCAGATTCTTCTATTCCCTCTAAAGCCAAAGCCAGGGGGAGGACCAAGTCTTGCAGGGTCCCCTCCTTAGATGGAAACCACTGATGTTTAGAAAGGAAAGTAGTGGCCCACTGTGGTGTTTCAGGTGGTGCTGATTTCACATATGCCTGATCACATGTTGTGAAATAGAGGCATTTAAATCTAAGCCAATAAACATACCTGTATGGGACAGCCCTGACAGTTTGTGTTACATCAGTGGTAGCTAGAAATGCAACAATTTTTTGCTATCTTAATGATTTGTCAGTTTGTACATGCCATTAACATATTGCATACATAAACATACACCCCTACTCACAAAAAAGTAACAAACATCATCCACCACAAAACATACAAGTTTATGGGTAGAACACTGCATAGGTCAGAGACCTTGTTTAATTGGACATTTGGATCTGTCTTCTGACCTACAGCCTTTCATCATCACTACAGACTCCATCATGATCCCAGGAGGCTAGTTTGGTGGAAATGGTGGGACCCTGAAAAGCTGGGGAGGTAGACTGAACAAGGTAAAACATAAAATTGGGCGCATGCATGGCCATTTAATGAGGCCTCCCCTTAAGCACATCTGTGCAGCTTCAGACACTGTCCACATTTCATTGTGATGGTGGTGATTTAATCATGTTTGTTCTCACAGTGCCATTTTATACAGACTTTGTTGAGCGCTCTGGAAAATGAACTCAAGGACTTTGTGGAGGGGAAGATCCTCTCCTTAGCTCGGTTTTATATGGACTCCATTAGGAACTCACACAAAGAGTGCCATTTAAGAAGCTTGATACCTAATGTCTTTTGTTAAGGACACTTTGCGGTTTGCTAGGGACTGTCTGATCCTGAGTAGCGAACAGGATAATGTCCAAGACTGTTTTAGGCTGCCCTTCAGCTTGCTTAAAGACTACTCCATCATTGACAGTCTTGAGTAGAATGATTAATACCCAGCCCTCATTCTCCTGATCCCCTCAGCCCTTGGACATTTTGTTATTTTATCTCCCACCCAACTCTATCTCCCTCCATCCTTAGGTGCTATTACTGTGACAATGCCACTTTTTTGTGACTGTAGAACTATTACATGTTTTAGCTTTATGCTATGACTCCTCTTTGTATGTTTTTGACTGTTTCTGGTGTACTTTTTATATTATTAACAATATACAAAAGCTGTGTCTGCATATACTTGGCTAAGCTGCTGCTTTGTGTTCTGTGTTACACCGCAGTTTGCCTTATATTTAATGTAATGTACCCGTCTGTACACTGCAAATGCGTAATAGTGTCACATATGGCTGTGTGTACATCATTTTATAGGGTGCTGGCCTTAAAGTGCTAAGGTTGCTTTTAATATCTGATCCAGCCCTAGTGTTGACCCATCGATAGAGAGCTGCTGTTATGGCTTATTACATTTTAATGGTGCGACTGTAAAAGAGAGTTGCGTGAGTAGAGTTTAAGAATAATGCATACTTACCATTACCCAAAAGGTCACTTTTTTACAACTGGCCTTCACTCAAAGTAAGATTACCTTTAGTGTATCTCTATTTTATCTGTCTTATTAGAAAATGTAATTGTGAGCTGTTTTTCTGGTGTTGTGACCATTTGTACGTAGGATACAAATTTTACTTGGAAGAATTGAATTAAAATTTCAGTTATCAAAGAAATTAAAGTAATAATCCTTAGCGTTAGCACAATCCTGTTATTGGTTAGGAGGAACGCATTACTCATTTCAGTCTTGGCTTTATAAGTGCATGTGTAAAGAAAAGAAAACGCATTATTATTAGTGGCAGGTGTGAAAAGAACCTTTGATCTACAAAGGTAGAAATCGGGCTTATTAGCTGGAAAAATAAGCATGACTATCATTGAAACTAAATGTTGTCAACCTAACAGGACACAGTGCTGTTGTCAATTATGACATTCTGGCATTCGCTAATTATATCCTTCACTGTGCAATATTACTGTAATTCTGAACAAAGTGTATGGTGAGTTAATTACCGATGGAGACATGGGTAGGTATTAAAAATGCACTATGAGAAATGATTGAATGTGCTTTGTGATGAAATAGTAGGAGGATAATGGGAGACCACTGATCAGTGTTTGGACATGTTAAGATAAGACCTACTAGATGCACAAAGTGCAGATTGATCTGAAATTAGGTTTCTCATCTTAAGTCTAATTCTATAAATGTAATTGTGGCCTTTTGCATTTCAGCAGAGGTATTGCATAAATTGTGCTTCTTACAGTTTGAATAATTGTAATAATTTTATTTCTGATGTACAGCTTGCAGATTACACTGAATACTGGTTAGACGGCTAGTTAGATAATAGGTAAATCTGAAATTCTGAAGGTCATGTGCAAGAAGTAAGTCTGGTGCAAAGTTTAAAAAGTGTTCTTCTCACCACAGCAACTAACAAAATGTTTTTGATGGTTGGATTGTTCCATTTGCTGTTGTGACCATAAAGGTACTTTCCAAACTATTAGCAGAATCTGTGCATTTGTATTCGGGAGAGCATGAACAAGTCACTGCCTCTAGCCTACCCTGTCTACATATCATCGCAGGAGTTAGACGGGAACAGGAATCTGTAGGATCGCCCCATGAGTTAAAAGTCCATAACAGCGACTCAATTGGTTGCCGGCAGGGGCCTCCTCTGACCCTCAAATTCTGGAGTTGAAGCCTTTGGTCTCCTCTGGCCAAGTAGCTCGGAGGTGTATCTTGCCCTGCCCTTTGCCAGGGGGACTAAAATCCCCGTTGCTCCCAAGACAAGTTACTCAGAGCTGTTATCTGAGACAATCGCTTTGAGCACTTGGCCTCGGAGGAATGGGGATTTGAGTACCCCTGACAAAGGGCAGGGCAAAGTTCACCTTGGAGCAACTTGGCCTGGGGAGACTAATGGCTTTGGTGACTCTATTGATGGCCCCCAGGTGGCTTGTCTGGCATCAACCAATGAAGAGCAGCTGCCTTTCACTGGTTCATGCCAGATAAGGTCCCTGCAGGCGACCAATAGAGCCGGTCTTACGGACCTTTAAAATCCCATCTTCAAAGCTGCTGCATACTTTTACCGAGTTAAGCCCGCATTAAACCACCAGAAAATGAAGAAAAAAACATACAGGAAGAAGGCATACAAATATTTCCCAGAAAAGAACAAAAGAAATGGGCGAATAGTCATGGAATACAAAGTTTTTTCCACAAAGACGAACACAAAGTTTAGTAAGTCACCAGAATTAGGAATCTGCACTCACTCCCCACAGGAACTCAGGTGCTTAGCTGTGCCAGGAAGGGCCAGCTCCCCAGTAAATCAAAAATAGAAGAAGGCTCCAGGCACGCAGGGGTTCCATCAGACAGATTTATTGTAGGAAACAGACAACAACGTTTC
Source organism: Spea bombifrons (assembly GCF_027358695.1). NCBI lineage: Eukaryota > Metazoa > Chordata > Amphibia > Anura > Pelobatidae > Spea > Spea bombifrons. Next base: position 33,401,046 of record NC_071093.1, read on the forward strand.
GACCTCACGATGAGGTCTTTATCAACTTGATAAAGACCTCATCGTGAGGTCGAAACGTTGTTGTCTGTTTCCTACAATAAATCTGTCTGATGGAACCCCTGCGTGCCTGGAGCCTTCTTCTATTTTTGAACACAAAGTTTAAGCAGAATCACTTTTTATCCATAACCTCTTTGGCGTGTGGAATATCCACAACTCTTGCCTGATGGACTGCAGTGTCCATGCTTCTGTAAGAGACATAGACCTGTACACATAACTCTGATACCGTGTAAATATTGTATGTATACATTTCCTAAAGCAGGTTCTTCTTATAAATATATTATTCTGTTACATAAATAGCCACCTATGGGTCACAAAGTTAGAAACAAAGGCTAAACAAAGCTGTGCCCCCAAGCACCAGGTCTAACCACTGTAAATGTGGAAAGATGTTTGAACATACTGCACATGGATAGACTTGGGACTTTTCAATACCTGTCCCGAAGGCTGAATAACTACCGCTATGACCTCTGCATCCAAGTACCTGTTTTTTCATCATTGTATTGTTCAAGAAATGAAAATATAGCCAATGAATAGATTAGATAGAATGATAGAATTTACAATGTGGTGGGGGTAGGTATCTAGAGAACATCTTTCTGAGATCAATTGCTGTTCCCTAAACAAGTGTCTTGGTTTTCTTCCCCCATAAGTTGAAGCCATCTATGCTTTTGGGATCTGAGATTCTTTTCACTTACAATGGGAAGGTATAGCACTACTTGGAAGCGATGATGATGGCTCCATTAATTATATTAGGGTCTGTAACCTTTTGAACCTTTAGTCCGCTTCTTTTGACTTCAAGCTCACAGATTGTCATGAAGAGCAAAAACCCATAGGATACACTATTCACATAATGTGGACAATCTCTGTGTCTCCATTTGGGTCTTTTATTACGAGCTACTCATCCCCATATCACACCGAGCATGGTCTGGCTGTGAGGGATGTATGGATATCTTCTATACTCATTGACGGTCATTTTATGTTGCTCTTGTTTTTAAAACGTATTTAAGGGCATTTTAAGTTTTGTTTTCATTGCCCAATATAACACACATTGCATATTTGGTGTCCATAGCGTACATATTTTCACTGTATTGTGGAACTTCATTTTGCTCACCTATTACTTTCATCACCCGACACTTTCTGGTTGAGGTTGGTGATATTTGAAACTCAACTACACCCCCCCCCCCAACCCTCTGTCTCTGATAACAGTCTCGGCGCTACAGACTAACAAAATCTTATTTATTTTTTATATAAACAAAACATTAAACGTTTAAAAAATAATGTGCTGCAATTATGCAGACAAGAAGCTTAGACGGGGACTCTGGGGAGTGACAGACAGACAAACCGCTGGCTGACTATTGTCAGGATCCCAGGTCTGCTTATTCCCACAGCCAATTAACATGCGCACAGTTGATGTGAGAGCCCGTACTTTGATAACAAGCCGAGAGATATGTGTGACGCATGGGGCAATGCTGAAATCTAACTGCTTAATACGAGCATATTAGCAGCAATAATTGGATTTCTGAAATCCGGAGATTGCAAGCTTGACCCTTTCTTGCCCATTAAATTGTCTGATTTGTCTTCTGCGTACCTTTTACGCATGATCTTCATTTATTATTTAAAAAATGAAAGATTACCAGCGTGCGATAAAGAAGAGGAGGGACCCAGTAACGGACTGGGTTTCAGCCCTGGCACTTTAAGGCTGTTCCCATTCTAACAATAAAGAAACTTTAATGGGTTAATGGAGCATATACAAGGACAGGGGCGGACTGGCCGGTGGCCTATAGCACCATATACTTACCCTCACTACTGCTCCAATATTAAATGGACTTTATTGGGTTAATGGAGCATATACAAGGACAGGGATGGACTAGCCGGTGGCCGATAGCCTCATATACTTACACTTACTACTGCAACAATATTCAGTAGACTTTGATGGGTTTATGGAGCATATACAAGGGCAGGGACGGACTGGTGGCCAAATAGATATAAGTGCCAGGGCCATTTAGTCATCCTTAGTCTGGCTTTGTGCAAGAAATATCACCTTTTAAACAAACAATGTTTTTCACCCTAAACGAACACACATGGAACAACGGCAGTAACAGCACTAACAGGATCCTGGCAAGTTACACTGTAGGATATACTTATTATGTTTTCTGGTGCAAAGATTAAAAAAGTGGCCAATAGCTGTTGGTTGCTATGGTGATAAGGCCACTTTTTTAAAGTCAGGTTTTATAATACAGATTTTTTTTTTTATTTGACTTGTCATTAAATCTTATGAAATAGCAGATAACTATATAACAAATTCGCCGTTTTATTTGTTTGGAACTTTATAAAACATCTGGCGATTATATATCATTAATATTCCTTAAATATTGTTTATAGCATTAATGTTTTGGGACAAAATAGTAAAAATGCTAAAATGTAGTGCTAAGTGGGCTATATATGAAATTTATACGTAAATAACCAGTTTCATTTTCATTTCAAGACAAGAGTCCTGTGTTGTGGCTCGGCACAGCTTTGTATAATATGGAATTGAAGTCAGGAGTTTTGTTGAATAGCATTCAGATTTCCCAATTAACGAATGTCTGCTTAAAATAAAAAAACGCAAGAAAAAAAAAAAAGGCCCAGTCAAGCAGTTCACACTTGACTGATCAGAGGTGGCTCCCGGAATCTGTAATGGCACAAAACGCACAACAGTCAGTTACTCCGACACGGTTCTCCCTGACTCTAACGACCTATGTGATCTTCTCATGCGCGAGCTGCATGCTTACTACCCATGCATACATTAACGAATTAACTGGTAAATTCACGCTGCTATTTTTTTCTCCCTTCTTCACCTCCCTCAAGGATTTCCAAGCTGCCCCATTACTATTCCGCTTTAGTTCTGTTTGATTATCTCGTGACTGGGAGCAGAGTGTCCAGATGCAAATTTGTCTTTGTGATGCAAATGCAGCAGGCAGAGAAAGTGTACGAGGCTGTCATGCTGCTTGGCGAATCTTGTGATCATCATAGTGTGGAGAAGAGGTGCCGCTTCCTCGCTTTATAAGGAACGCTACTGGGATTTGTGAATTAGATATGCCCCCATCTGCCCACAGTGCCCTATCTACACATTCTCTGCTTATGAGATTAAACAGAATAAAGCACTTACATGACAGCCGGAATGAACCAAGACTTTTACTCTTAGCTGTGATGTGTATATGGTAGATGTATTACTTCGGCGGCCATAAACAATCGCTGTTAACAATTTTACAAGCATCAGAATTCTAGTAGGCTGTAAGAATGGGGCATTCTTTTCCTTCCGTCCCGTCGTAGCGTAACATGTGATCGTATTATTGAGAATGTGTATATCGTCAGCTTTAAAGATATTGCTAATTTTGTTTTTTCGTTCCTGTTAATAACGGCGGGTACACAATCTGCCGGGGCTCTATAAATAAATTGTAATGTAATGGGCGACCTTTTCCCACCTAGCTCCCATGTAATGTGGCTGTGCTTGATTTGCGAGATCTGCCTCGGGTGTAAATGATTATTAGTGGATGCGGCTTAGTCTAAAATACAATTAAGGCACTTTTCTGCTTTAACCTATGTCGTTAGCACAAATTATGCTGTTCTAACCTATCTGCTTCCTGGAAGGTGATACATAGATTTATTTCTGGTTCCTCGACAGGGAAAGGGTAATATTCCTATATGCATTTTAATAAATGACTATAGAACATAAGATAACATACAATAATAGAAAACAGGTACTACTGTATATACAAGGTTGGGGGCTTGAGTCTACCCCTTTGCACAAATCCTATGCGTTCCACAAGATTACTGACAGGCACCTCTCTACCTGATCTACAGGTTTCCCTGTCACACTAAATATATTAACCCCTTAATGACAAAGCCTGCACATGTACGGGCTCAAACTGCATTGTTTTCAATGGGTTTAGGGACCGCCCATTGACATTACTACTAATCTCAATGACTGGGTCCTTCCTTCACTAACTAATCCACTGAAAATACGGCAATGAAGTATCTGTACAGCATTGATGGCCGACTTGAAGTTAACCGGCTGTTCAGCTGCCATTCCACGATGTTTGGGAAATTCATAGGCTCTGTAGTAGAATAACATCTGGAGAAATAATGGCTACTGGTAACCCTGCACTAAGAGCTACTGATACTAACAGATGGACTGCAATTCATCAAGAATTAAGTAGGGTTTTGTGAAAAAATTCCACCATACTATGTAGACCAGCTGTAACTAAAGGAGGACATGTCTATACAGCAGTTCTACACAGCTCCAAATACGTTTAAGAAAAATGTATCCAACGTTATTCATATAGATTGTGTATATTTAAAAGGACACTCCGGCCATCATATGCATATTTGTAGCGTCCCCTTTGCAAATGTATAGGGGTTTCTGCATAGTCCCCCATAAACATTTGTCCCTTTCCCCAGCTATTTTCTGTGCAGACACATCACCTTGCATATGATATACTTGCCTACAGTCAGCTCGGGTGCCGGCTCGGCAGACTACGGAGGAGGAGGGCAGCTGTAGGGCTGCGGCTTCTAACTCGTTTTTTTTAAGAATGCATATTAAAGTAGTCAGAGTATTCTTGTTTAGTGGTGCTGTCGGGGACATGAAATCATTCCTTTAAGCCCAAATCTGAGTACTGCTGTAATTGTCAGTGTGCAGCTTTCTAGAAACTCCAGAACATGGCATGCGTCCAGCACGATGCAGCGAAACAACCCGATGACCATAGGTTAATGTAGGAATAATACCTGAGTGCTCTAGGTTAGTTTAGAGCAGCTTAATTAGGTCACTGTGAGCTCATCTCTAAGCCCAGTGCATGTCTACGTTCCCTTTCTCTGTATAATTACTGATGGCAGATAAAAGGCTTAAAAACGAAGGACCTACCGAAGGTGTCAGGAACGAGCAGTCTGTGTAATATTGTGACACTATATTAAAAATGTAGCGTAACACAAACACACATGGCATTGTAATACTCCGCTTTTAGAGTAGGAGAACAAAGGAAACTACACAATTCAAACTGTCAGCATGTGTCACTTAGTAGGAGTGCCATGTCGCATGCAGGGAATTGTGCTGTCCCAGTTAGTAATGTCACTGACAGATTTAACAAAGCGAAACTAGGTAACTGGTGTCTTTCGTGAAATAACATTAGAAAAGATTAAGAAGCAAAATAATATTAAACTGACATCAACCCAGTCAGCAGTTCTACAGAGAATTAACTACTTGTCTGCCAAAGGATTGGTAACATTTCTTTTCAAATACATTTTCTTGCCCTCAAAAATCCTGAAGGATGAATAGAGAACCATTTTCACTTATGATGTAGAATATGATATTTTTCGTAAGATTCTAACGATAAACTAAAAAGATTTCAGCGATGTATATACTGCTATTAACACAGCTGATCCAGTTTTTTGGCCTGTATTAATTAAAGGGACACTCCAGCCATCACATGCACTTTGATATAACAGTTGAGTGGTCCCTTTAAATGTTTTAGATGTCTCCCTCGCAAATGCATTCTGTAAAATCCCACTATATGTTTTTGCCCCTTTCTGCTTTCCCAAACACACCGCCTTGCACCTGACATATATACTGCCAGCCAGCTCTGGCACTGGAGGGCCCAACTAGACCCACATGGAAAACACTCCCATTGATCTCCATGCGAGTGCTTTCCTGATGCTGATTGGCTGCATGAAGCAGCCAATCAGCGGTAAGAATTGCCAGACCATGGAGGGACGAGCTGCAGCTTCGCCATAAGAAGCCACATAGTACATTGAGTGGATAACAACACAGATCAGGAATAGCTGTAGATGGTCACAAAAGATTTTACCACTGGTGAGCAAAACAACCTGGACTACCCAGCAGCTTTTCAGGAAGGCATGGTTAGGTCAAACGGAATATTGATACTATTTATCCCAATAGGTTTACCTAACCAATTTTGTGTACTCCCTCATTTATGACATAACTTTTTTTCAGATTTGTCCTATTTTAAAGCATACTAATAAAGGTTATATTTCAAATATGTTATATTAGATACGTATCTAGTACTTTTATATGCATTTATTGTTCACAAGGCTCTCTGAGACTGGCTTGTGCCTTTAATTTAGAGTAGCTATACATGACGGATCACATAAATCCCCTTTGTCTCTTTGGTGAAAGGAACAGAATAGTATTATTACCACCCAGTCTGAAAGGTATGTTTGTATCTGTCATGTCACATCAAAGTCACAGGCTATTTTAAGGTCTGACTCTTTATAGATATTCTCAATTGCCAGGATTATAGAATAATTGCATCTAGAAGAATAAGTAACTCTGATACGAGACCTCATGGTATAAACAGCACATCCTCATGGCACATTTGCATGCTTCCACTACAAGACTTATAATGTAATAATTAAAGGAACCTTTCTCCTATGCAAGAACAGGCCAATATAGAAGAGCTATAACACTACAATGTGTGACTCTGCATACATTTGGTTTATTTTTAAGACTGCCGATACAGCTTTATAACCATAGGAGAGGCAGAGGAAAATATCTAACAAAAGTTTAACGAAAATGAATTCCCTTAACTGAAACGTGTGCAGAATTGCAAGATTCTTAGCAATGGATGGGGCGATCCGTCATACTCGCTTACCAAATCTGATTCGAAAGTCCACACCTTTATTTCCCTATAATACAACCCAGCCTTCGGACTCAGTTCATATAAGGAAATGGCTGTAAATGGTATTCTGATATTTAACTTGTATTGGTATACTATACAACTTAAGAAAAAAAAACCCAGTTGACTTCAAGGTTCTAAAGGTAATAAAGCATTAGAGGACACTTACCTCCCCTTCTGGAGTATCCCACTTGGTATCATATGCAGTAACAAAGGTGTAATAAAAAGATTACTAAAGAGCCTCAAATATTTCCATAAAGGGAAAAATGAATGCTGGTATTTATATGGGAAATTAATGAGTAGATAATTAGAATCATGAAAATTCATGGATAGATATTTCATTTACTAAAAGATACTGCTGTGTTTGCAGCAACAATTAGAAACATAATAACAAACAATGTGCAAAACAGCTATATAATATATTTAATATCACACGTATTTCTCAGGCCAAATTAAAAAAAGATGATAGGTGCAAGGCTAATTATAGATGAAAAACAGGCCTGGGGCATTTAAAGCATATCAGCCCACAGGTTAAACAACATGGATTCTGGTCTAGCAGCCCCCCTTGCCGAAATCCTGGGCGATCTCCCCCTCCGCTGTGCCGCTTATCAATGGGCTAGTAACAAGGGAGATCACTGATCCCCCCAACCGGTCCATTTACAGTATGCCAGCTCAGCCTCCATATCATACATTACAATGAGGATAGTGGCCACAGAGGGGGTGGAAAAATATGCCCCTGATGTAAATGTTAGTATTCCACCTACTCTTTTAATGCCTTTGATTAAATGAATGCCTGTGACGCCTGTGCCTAATGCCTGTGATTAAATAAAGAAACATCATTCTTGGTACAGCTGAACTCCCAAACCTTTCCCAGAAATATTTTTTTTTAAAATCATGAAGAATTTTCATCTCATTCATAACTTTTGCCAGAAACACTTTATGTCACATGACACAAAAGCAGGTGCCGATAGGCTGCTGCCATATAAACTGAAACGTGGCAGTCCCTAATAACAGTGAAGCAAAAAAACTTTCCTAGAATTGACTAACCACACAAGGACATTGATAAATGGAGAAAAACGACTGTCATTACGGAAGTCAGGAAGGAATTTAATTTTTCTCATTAAAAATAATGAGAGAAAGTGTTTTAGAGTATTTTTTGTTTGCCTGTTTGATTTATTGCTCGGACTGTCTTAATGAAGGTTGTAGGTACTCCAAAATAACCATAATTACAGCCTATCTCCGCCAATTACACTTTATATACTTCATGCCTTCTTCCTGATTGCGGTATATTACCCTTCAGATCACTGGTCAGCAGAGGGATCTGCTCGATGCGTTTGCGTATATGGATATTAGTACCAATACAGGGACACTGGTCATAATTGAGGCAATTGACGTACCTCCCTGTAACCTATGATGAAATGAAGCATTATTTTCTATAACATAGCCTATCACATAGTATTTTGCTTCTCATCAGTCACTTTAATGATTATTAAAGTGGTTCCTGGGAAGCCCAAACAAAAGAAAATAGATTTAGGGGTATAGTAAAATAGATGTGCTTTTTTTTCCCATGTAAGGGCAGAGGTCATAATGCCAGAAATACATGGGGAGAATGGAATGGAGAAACATCAGAAGAAAGGTCAGCTTTGAAACAGGAGATGAAAAGCAAAGGTAAAATATGATGAGAACAGGAAATGTGTAATACTTGAAATAAATGAGTTAATTGAGGGAATACTCTTGATGTAATTATGAAGATGTGACACGTCTAGCATGAATATCATTTTATTAAAATATTCATAACAACATTTCACAGGCAGCAAAAAACACAATAAAATAAGGTATGTCTAGGAATCTTGTGATCAATTTAGAATACTTGGTATTTAGAAGGATGCTTCAAAGTGTGTTGGTAATGCTTGGTTTCTCACTTATACCGGCACTGAAATGAGGCCGTGTTAAGTCATAGGCATATGTGGTTTGACCCAGAATCTCCAGGTGAAGCGCTGCTTTCCCTAAGTCTCTGGGTCACGTTGTTCTTTCTCCAGACAGGAGAGCAGTATCAATGCCCACCCACCACCCACTTTCCCTCCTGCTTAGTATTGTTTGGGGCTACCACATAGGGCTAGCTCCATCCTTACATGTGGCTAGCCCCATCCCTGTAAAGTCACTCAACCACAAAAAGAGAGAACTCCAGGTAGCTAACCCAAGGTAGTCCTCAGGTATTTTCATAAGAGTATCACTTCTGTATTCTGAAACCAGGTCTTCCTACAGCATAACCACACTTGAAGACTATGAAAGACCACTAAGTGTACCAGCCCACTAAGCTAAGTAACTAAGTTAATTTTTTTTTGTTTTTCTTTAAACAGTGGAACGTGGGCCCAATTGAAACAGTCTGTCCAAGATTGAGACAGTTGGTAGAAATGGCAGAGCCAGGCTATTGTGTTGTTATTTTGTCATGGTTTTACAGCAAAGGATCCAACAGTATAGTTAAAGCTATGGAGTTCTTAGATAACCTAAAGGTCACACAAGGTCCGTGGCATGTCCCTGTTAAGAAAACCTTTGAGCTATCTCAATGTGCCACCGTAGGAAACTTACCAGTACTGCAAACACATTGGAAAATCCTCAGTCAATCTAGCCAAACAATATACTTTCCTCATTATTTTGTTTCTCCACCAAACTTACCATACAGACTTTTTGATCAGTTCAGTTACCTGAAATCTTGGCATCAGATAAATAATTAGATATCGCTACCGGCAGTTACACCATCGGTGATCAAAAGTCTTTATTTGGAGAGATACAAAAAATACTTTTTTTAATTTCATTAAAATGCCAAAATGTTTTTTTTTGATCATAAAATAAAATAACAAAAATAACAAAGCCAAAACATCTTATTTTTATCGAACATGATACACGACTAGATATAGAAGAAAGCTTAGATCTTTTCTAATGGTTTAGCTTACGTGCGTTCTTCTAAAATACACAAGAAACTTTTTTTTGTTGGAGGCCAATCCAGCCGTGCAGATAACAAGCTTGATCTTACATGTGTTTGCGAGGGCCGGTTTTAGCCTCCAACATTCATACAATGTTCTCATCTTTTTTTTTATAGAATTCAAAAAGATAAATAGGTCCAAACATGCACAATATAATATATCAAAGTGAGCTTCTTTCTACCTTTATACAACTTTTTAGAAGAAATTATAAAGTACGGCAAAAAATGGCCGGCGAATATAGTTGATTTTATCTGCTCTAAACATTATGACGCTAACATATTAGCGGCCTAATAAAAGGCAGCCTGCCATGGTCACTTCTTTTATAAGACGCGTTATAAAAAAGACAGATGCTGGTGTGGTCCGGATAAGGTTTGTTACTAGTGTCAACAATATAAATAGGTGCTTGGAAGATTCAAGACAAAATCAATGTGCCTTTTTTTTTTTTTTCGCAGGGAGGACTGTGATTTTCCGATACGCTCCAGGTTTTGCAACACTCGGATATTTATGTGGCTACGCTTGGCTTGTTTAAATATTTAGGCTTCCTAATTGATTGCAAATGATTTTACATTAAAACGGACACACAAAACAAGGTAGTAGTGATCCGTGCGAAATTGTGCGAAATTGTGACACCCTTTCAAAGAACTGAAGTTACCAATGCGCCTGATAAAAGTATTAATAATGTAGAAGCTGGGACTGGCAACACTCCTTGCAGGGCAGCATTAATGTTAACGCAGCCCCGGAGAATGCATTTTTCATAAGTGTCTCCAGACACTTACCCTAGACCTGCTTTTCGTGTGCTCGCCAGCCTTGTATTGCGACATATGCCTCTTTAATATTGTACTAATACACTTTATGTTTGCGTATTGCTCTCGTATTAGCCAATTTAAACATTTCCACTAAATTTCAGCTCTATTTTCTTACTTGTTATAGGAGAAACTGATCTTGAAAGACACAAGATTTGTTAATAGATGCCGATACACAAATTAGATTCATTCTGCATTTTAACCCTTTTGAGGCTCCAGTAAAACCTTCTTAGCATCCTATACAATTTAAGGGGTCAGCTTGCATTTTCAAATAAATAAACAGGATTTCCTAGCTTGTTATCTCACACAACCAGTTAACTACTTTATGGAGTGTTTATGAAAGCCATAAAGGACGACGAGTCTAAAATATGATGGGCTATTATCACAACAGTAATTCGAACATTTCCTCCCTAATTCGGCGTTCTGTTTTTATGTATCAGCTGTGTTGTGCAGCACCCGGGATAAATTCTGTAGCTGCGGAAGCTGCCAACGCTGACATACTGTAACTCTGATAGTAATCGTATTAATAACCATAAAACAACCTACAAGTAAAGCTAACATTTTCATTACACATAACAGGCCCGACGATGGTAAAACATTCTAGACACAGTGTGATTTTTCATGGGTATTTTTTCTTAATATAGCTATTGTCTGCTGGTACTCAAGGTTGATGGTCCACTGGGACACAGCCGTACATGCAGAGTTGTGATATAATGATTGCATTGTTGACAAAGCTTGTTGTGGTTAAAAGTAGCAAAACTAATCTTTTCAGTGGTTCGACAGTGTCAACATTATACACACAACAAACTAAGAATGGGGGTCACAGCAGTTAATGGGAATCCAAGACATTCTTATCTCCCATTGCCGTCCTAGCACCGAGATACTGATGCCTTTGGATAAATTGGCAGAGTAGATGAGCCGAATGGTTCTTATCTGCCGTCAAATTCTATGTTTCTATTTACACATAAACTGTGTATTGCAATAAAAAGACTTTCAGAAATGTGAATTGATATGCTTGTATAAATACACTATATGGATAAAAGTATTGGGACGCCCGACCACTACACCAGCAGGGACTTTGATGACTTTGCATTCTAAATACATAGACATTAAGATGACTTTAGTCCCTCTTTGCGGCTATAGCAGTTCCCACGTTCATGCTTCTGTGGGAATTGTTGCCCATTCATCCAGCAGAGCATTTGTGAGGCTTGGAATCTCCGTTCCAGTTACTTCCCAAAGGTGTTCAATGGGGTTGAGGTCAGGGCTCTGTGTGGGCCGGTCAAATCCTTGCACACCAAACTCATCTAACCATGTCTTTATGGACTTTGCTTTGGGCACCGGGGCACAGTCATGCTGGAATAGAAAAGAGTCTTCCTCATACTGTTCCCACAAAGTTGAAAGCATAGCATTGTCCAAAATTCTTGACATTAAGATTTTTCTTCACTCAGCCTAGTGCAAACTCTGATTTCGATAATTAAGAGGTGTGTCCCAATTTTGTTGATATAGTATACAGTATGCATGGGCATATTTGACAAAAATCTAACTTTTTTTCAGCCAACAAGGTGGGTTGGAGGATTTATTAGTTCCCAAACAGCCAAGTTAATGTTATTAATTATTAGCATTGTTTTTGGGATAACCTAGGAGACCTAACATACTTAACAAAGTTTAAAATTGAGGCTGTTTTGTCTTATACATATGGAATGTGAGCGATTCATCTGAGGCACTGGGCATTACCTTTCATCTGACTGATGGATGGAGAATAGTAACGGATGTGGTGGCCTTATGTAGGCTTGGGTTTCCTGAGGTCTGCTACAAGTTTAGAGAAGGGAGAGATGTTGTGAGGCTTATGGTTTCCTTACTGCACTATTCATTATGAAGGGCCAACGCTGGTAGGTTTTTCCAACAAGAAGGTCCGAGCAGGCCATGTCTTTATACATACTTTAATGGGTGAGGAACATCTGAAGAAATCCCAATAATATGCCTATGTGCTATACAGGATCAACCAAGCTTATCCTATAGCAGATGTTTATTGGGATTTGGCTTTCATGATGTGTATTGAGGTCATGGAGCTGAAAGAGAAGTCTCCAGAAAACTCTCCTGTTAACTGGAATAAACAACAGAGTGTTTTCGTGGTTGCCATCTCCCACTTGTTAATTTAAGCCAGCAGTGACAATATTCATCCTGAGAAGCGATTTATTTTATCTTTAATTAAAAAACACTTAGCAACCTATGTTTGCAACTAGGCAGGCCAACAAAACCACTTAGATGTTACTGTGTTTCATTCGATGGCTGCCTCTCTGAAGTACTTATGGGCACAAATGCTTTCAGATTAACATTTTGGAAATGTTTTACCAACCAAGTCAAATTACTGGCTGTTTTCATCCAGGATGATTTATAGAGGGAATGTATTCCAACAAAAATGTTGGATTATAAGGCAGTCTCTGTGCATAATGAACGCTAGCATTTAAGTTCCAAAAGAGGAGTAGATATTATTACTATTACCATTTTAATTATAATTATTCTGTTAACATTGAGTTTATTGAATCCTTAATATATTTACAAGAAAATGATGTGAAACACAGCTAAATAACATGTCCATGCACCAGGAGCACAGGGGAGGAGTGCATTGGCATTACTACAATTGGTATTTGAGACATCTTCTCCAATGTGTTAACAATGACTGGATAGAAAAATATATTTTCCAAAAGTACTCACGTTACAAACTACATAAATTTTGGTGAGTTAGCAGGTATAAACTTAGTATAGTATATACTGTTATATATATGTATAGTATATACTGTTATATATATATATATGTATAGTATATACTGTTGTGACCAGTTAATCTAAGTCTTGTTGCTGCGGAGGAGTCCTCTCTGATAACCGCGCTGACTGGGTAGCTGTCCCTTCAGCACCACTACTGCTTCATTTTAAGCAGGGAAGACAATGTTCTGTGTTTCTTACATGCAGAGGGAGGGAGTTCTAGGTGGCATTACATTTAAGATGGATGGGATACAGACAGATGGGCTCATTTAAGCAGAATCGACATTTTCACAGGTAACTAGTTTCTCCTGGTGGAGATCGATGAGACCCAATAGGCCATCTCGGCGCTGCTTTGCCTAATTTTCTCCGACACTTTGGCCATTTCACAGGCCAATAGAAAGCACTGTTGGCTGGCTATCAAGAAGAAATTATTAGACCAAATGCTCTTTGAGGACCTCAGTAGAGAGAAACAATTTATCCCATGTAAAAGGAATCACCTTTTGGTTGCATTTCCTTCTTTATGATTGAAACCACATCTGCTCTCTGCAGCTTCACTGCCTTGGAACGGTTCCATTATCCTAGGAACTGCCTGAGTTTTCCAGATAAATGTTATGAAGCAGATGAACGCAGAGCTTGTGTGAGGAGCAAGTCAACTGGCTATGAAGACGTCAGCAGTTATGGTGAGCTGGGTGATTGTTTCGCCTTAAGGGACTTAGAAACAAAGATTTTATTTTCTTGCTCGTACCTGCTTTTTTACTGAGCACTGGAAAAAATAACTTTATATACAATATATCCATACTACGTTCCTCAACACATTATATATATATATATATATATTGGGTTTTTTAAAGAGCCAGGAACAGGGACATGCCTGGTTCCTGGTTTTTGATGAGTCATCTCTAGTAGGAGACCTCCACGTGGGAGATATCTCATCTAAATGTCGCTGGCAGCGGATGCTTGACGCAGCATTGATACCCCTATGGGCTATACCCTTGAGTTGTCAGTGATAACACACATGAATGTTGAAATTTAGCAGAATTGATAACACAGAGAACACTGTTCTTGCGCTTCTTCCATTACCTCCAGGTGGAAAGGGTGGGATGAGGACCTGGTGGTGGCCCTGTAATGATTCATGCAGAGGACCCCTACAACCATTGTCGGTCAGAGAATAATGCATACATTTCTACAAGATGTTGGATGTCAGTGTAAACTAGAAGCCTCCATGTTCATCCGGTTTGAACAGCCTCGCATATATACCTTCATACATATTACGCAGGTTGACATTTTGCCATGCATAATAAAATGTATGCAATCACTTTGTTGCAGAAATCAATGATATTCAATTCCATTAGGTTATGCCATTATGAAGTGTACGTGAAAACTTAAATTGCAGAGATATATGGTGAATTAGCACTAAACCTTATATCGGGCCTCATGAGGTCGGTTCGAAATGTTCCATCTCTAGGCAATGCCCTACTGTCGTTTAAAAGAGATATAAAGGTAAAGGAACAAATGGTTCTTTACAGAATTTAAAGAAAGGTCAGGGATCAATCCTTCAGCACAAGTACAGACATCTCTGAGCAGAGTGGTCTGTGTATTTAATCAGTTCAAGAGAATGACAGATGGAACATTTTGCTCAAGTTACCAGGGTATTTCCAGTCTAGGGATAAAAAATATAGAAATAATAATTTAACATAGGGTTCAATTAAAAATCCTTTATCTGGCATGTGGGGAAACAACATAACAATATCTTATGCGTCTATAAATAAGGGTTAAGGGTATACATTAATGTTTAGGCTCATATAATGTATGCTTATCCTTGCGTTGTTTTATAAACATTCCATAGATAAATCCCCATCGCCCCCGCTGCCATAACCACTGCCGCCAATGAGAGAACACGAAAGGGTTAATATAAAATTTTGAAATTGCAATATCTCCCGTTATTTCAAATGACTAGAGGTCTGGAGGGAGGACGGGGCATGTTATTTACACAATTTCATGTATAAATCCATTTTCTGTTCTTTGTGCTCAAGGTATTGCAAGGTTGAAACTCTTATAACTGTTGCCAATTAACATTAAACAATAACCTTGTGTTTATATTAATATTATAAGCATGCTTACAGCAGATTCAATATAGGTTTAAGTGAGTCCCACGGTCCCATTATATGGTGATTAGAGACTTATTCTACCTATATATGTAAATCAGATGAGCGTGTTTAGGCCTGTCAGGCAACATTAACAAAAATGAAAGATAAAATATAAAATAGGATTTATTAGATTTCATTAGTGTAGCAATTTGTTATTATTCTATTTCATAAACACAGATGCTATATATACAAACGATACAAAACATTCAAAATACATGGCACCAGGTTGCCACCACAGCCATACCACTTAAATATCCCAACTTTGAAAGACAGTCCCAATTTTTGGGAACTGTCCAGCATTGCTGCCCCACTGTTCCACTTTTGCAGGCAGTGGGGATCACCGGCTTGCTGGGGAGATCTTCTGGCCTCCTCTGATGGCCAAGGGAACTGCACAATCGATGGAGGTCTGTATGGCCTCCTGGCGATGGTAGAGTAAAGTGAGTAGGTAGCCCAATTGTAGATCCCATCCATGGTCCCTCTTGACCCCATCCCCACCCTCCTACCTTTTTCCCTCCCCACCTCTAGCCACACGCCCCAACAAGAGTGTCCCACTTTAGACACCTGAAATGTTGGAGAGTATGATAAGTTACTAAACTTATCCTAAGGTCATTTTTATGAAATAACATTACTTGCATGGTGATAAAAATTATGAAACAATGATGCCACATAAATCCCTGTTTATATAATACTTGGCAATCAGTATGATTACAAAAACTAAAAACAGTTCATTTCCAGCCGCATTGACTTACTGACTGTATCCTTTTAAATCAGCAGGTCGGAGCTTTACGCAACACAAAATGCTGACGGTGGAATACAAGGCTCGCTTTCTAAGGGTTATTATGGTTAAATTATATTTTGGGTATCGTTTCCCTGTAATAAGCAATCAGGTGGAAACAGTAATGTCTGTAAAATTGAAACATTTAGAATAGCTAAAAGTGCAAAAATATTTGGAAAGGTCGCTGCGGTGGCTGTTGATTGCATAAATATTATCAGCATAGCGGAAATCAAGAGCAAGATTTAGAATGAGCAGGGAGCCAGGTCTGTAAATTTTATTGAAATGCAAAAATAAATAGAAAAAGACAATATTTTTAACTCACTGAGTGCCAGTGTTCCACAATGCACAATTCTGCCCACGACAGGTTAATAAAGCAGGAATGCTTTAGCCATTGGTAGTAGACAAGCAATATACAGGCTGCCGCGGCTGCCAACAACCTCAGATGTCTACGGCCATCACTATTCATGTTTCCTTCCAAAATTCAAGTGAAATGTCCGAGCGACTAAGTCTCGAGGCAGGCAGCTATCCAGGTGCTGATGCTGGCCAAGTATAGTCTCTTTAAAAGATTCAATGGAAGAAGGACAAACTGACCTTCAAGGATGCTCAGCATCTAACTGATTGCCGACAGGAGGGAACTAATTAGCAGATTAAACACTTGTATTTAAGCCAGGACTCAGATGCAGTGCTGCAACTTTCAAAGCAGGCGACAGAAACTCTTCCATTTATTAAACAACAGTGTGTGCGTGTGTGTGTGTTCGTTTGTGTTCAAAGTAAAGGGTTAATTAATTCCAGCCTTCAAAAAAAGAGGATTCGCATCATTCTGTCAACATAAGTAGGGGGAATATATAAATAAATATCACACAGCCTTGGGCGTGAAAAACATTTTAAGGGCAGATTTAAAGAGTATCCGAGAGGGTTATTGCGGCCACAGCTATTCTTATCATTGGAAACTACCCAAGGACTTGGACTTAATAGAAGACCTCGCACTTAATATGATCTGACATAAGGTTGATAGAGCCACGTTTTACAGTTCTAGGGTTTTTCAGACTCAGCACTGATCACAAGTTTGTCTTAAAGAAAGGTGCGGCGAAATATAATCGAGGAACCCATGTCTCTCCCTTGACACATGCTCTGAGGGGCCTCGATATTTAAACTGTATGCGTAACATTTTGGGTTTCTCTGCTAGTTAATATTAATAAAATACACTTAAATACTAGTATGCTGAAACAGAAAGTCTGCATATTCTACAATAGAAATACCACCATACAGATAAACTTTCCTCCCATTCTGTATATCTCGAGTTCAGTGTCGGACTGGGGAAGAAAGGTGTCCCTGGCTTACAGGCACTTAAAGGCCAGGTGACTGCTAAATGACACACGTGTGTTTTGCGTAGCGTGTAGCTGAATGCATCCGGTCTACGGCTGCACATTAAAGCATTGAATGTGAGCGACCGTAAAGGTAAATATCATGCTCTTGTCTGGCTAATGATTGCCAACCTCTTAGAGTTAATATCTAAACTTGATCTGTTATATTTCTTGGTCATGGGGGGCATTACATGAGTTGCTTCTCAGCACTGTATCCAGGATGAGTCCTTGATTAAGTGGCACCACAGGCAAGATTATTCTCTTGCACCCCCCCCATTCTTTTACACTCTTTTTAAGACCTAGCAGGATCGAGTAGTAAAAAAAGCCGTACAAAGTATGAGGCAGAGCAATTGTTCTCATGCAGGCACAGGAATGAACTATTCTGCTTTGTACTCTGTACAGCCTTTCCACTGCTTAGTGCTCATACACCCTAACACTATATGCAGCCACATAAACACTAACACACATTCTAACACCATACACTGACACTCAAACAATGTACACAACACACACACACTCTAACACTGTATGTGAACACTAGTACCATACACTGACACTCAAACAATGTATACAACACACACACACTCTAACACTGTACGTGGACACTAGCACTGTATACTGACACCCAACACAGTCTAACAGTATACACTGATACCCCCATCCACGCTCACTGTAACACCGTACACTAACACACACTCAGTCTAACACTGTACACTGGTACCCAATGCCCACTCTAACTCACTGTAACAGCCAACAGTCTACTGTTGTACTTGCCCCCCAAAAAACACTCAAAAACTATACACTGACAACCCCACACACATACTCATTCTAACACCACACTCCAGATAGTTTAGCATTGTACACTAACACACATACACTCATTGTAGCAATGTACACTGATACATGCACACCATAAACTAACAATCCCTTCACACAAACATCATACACTGACACACACAGTCTAACACTATACATTGACACATACACAGTTTTACTTGTACACTCTAAACGCCCGACACACACTTATTATAACCCTGTACACTGACACACTCATTTTAACCAGGGACAGGCACAGACATGGTCCATGGCGGGCATTTTAACAAACTATCATTTTTTTTCCTACTGAATAGTGTCCCTAGGTTAAAATGTGTTACAATAAATCATTCTATTCCTTTTAGGACCAAAACATTAATAGTACATATAGACTGTCAACATACACACATATACACCTTTCACTTTCGCCCTTACGCACAAACATCCTGGATTGCACTTGCCCTTGCACCCACACGCTTACCTGCCTCTAGACAAACTTTCCATGACACTTTCACAACACAAACACTTTCCCCTTTCTAATTCTCTATCCATTTTGTCATTATCTCTCCACTCTCTTTTTATCTCTCCCCTCTTCACCTCTCTTTATTCTCATCATTTCCTCCCATGTTCTTTATCTCTCCCCTTTCTCCTCACCTCTCTCCTTTCATCACATATCTCTTTTTTTCTCCAATCGCTTAATTTACTCTCTCTTCTTTTCATTGTGAATTAGTGGTTGGCGTACGTGATCTGATCCTGCAGCGCAAAGAAAAATCCTGGAGGGGCATCTCAGAATTTGAGCGGTCCCAGGAATGCATTGTTAATCACTGCCAGGAAAAAGAGATATTTAATTGCTAAATCATAAATGTACAGACATTAAACCGTCAAACATGTTACATGTAACATGTAATCTGACACGCACTGAATTTAGAGGACATACGTCGAAGGACATGATTGCCAGGAACACATCCATGTTCAGGAGGTCACTGGCTGCTTTTAATCTCAGCAAAACTGTGAAGGATTCCCAATATTATTCTTTAAGCTTTTTGTTCCGAGATACAAGCTCAACACAGACAACTTTAAGGAGAATATTAGAACCAAGGTCAACTTATTTAGCATATCAAGAGATTTATAGCGATTTTAACAAGTTTGCGGAACATGCATTTAGCACAGATAAAAGAACAGGCTCTATTACAGGTAGGGTAATTAATTATTACTCATGCCCTAGAGCGACTGGTTCCAGAGAAACCATCAATAATCTCGGGCCACCTAAAATGTTCAATAAAAGCATCAAACGTAATTGGTTAGAAATATTTTCTTTGTAATGGGGATTTATGTAAAAAGGGATCCTGGTTCAAAGTTTGAAAATCTACTTTATCACAATAGTCACCAATAGCACGATTGTACTAATTGTACCATTCCAGTGGTTGCTGTGGTGCATAGACTTTTTAAATTATACACAAGAATCATTTTTACAAATAACCCCCGGTATGTATTTTCAAGCATACTTTGTGGTCAGGTTTATTATTATTATTATTATTTATTGTTTTATTTAGCGCAGTTCTGTACAATGAACAAACAGGCTTACATTCTAGATAAATATTAATAAAGCTCTGCCATATGCATTTGCCCCTTTCCTCGCTTCAAGTTCTAGCACTGGCTTGGCGAACGTTCCGGAGGGAATAACAAGACTCCCTCTGTTTTCAATTGGCTGCCAGTCAGTGGTGTGAAGTGTCAGATCAAGCAGGAGACTGTAGCTCTGGAGCTGCAACTTCTCTTAGAGCAGTGGTTCTCAACCTTCCTAATGCCGCGACCCTTTAATACAGTTCCTCGTGTTGTGGTGACCCCCAACCATAAAATTATGTAATTATATATTGTGAAATATGTGTTTTCCGATGGTCTTAGGCGACCCCTGTGAAAGGGTCGTTCGACCCCCAAAGGGTTCGCGACCCACAGGTTGAGAATCGCTGTCTTAGAGGATAAGTAATACATGTTTGGCTAAATAAACTTTAATATGTTTGTCTTTGTTTAGAGGGCTGTCTGGGACACCGGAGTGCCCATTTACAGAAACTAATTTTCACTCTCAGTAGTATAGGTTTTGGGAACATACTCTATATGATCCAAGTGCATTTATCATAAAGTATCTATACTATATATATAGTTGTGTCCCCTTCAGCATACAAAGACATTTTGGATAATGCTATGCTTCCACCATGTAGAAGGCCCTTCTATATATATATATATATATATATATATATATATATATATATATATATATATATATATATATATATATGAATTAATTAATTACATGGATAAGTGGAAAGTTGTTACTTTGTGGTGACTTATGAATGGTGTTTTTACTTTATAGGTTGCTGGGCTTTTTTTGCTTTGCTGCTTACGGGGGTCCATAATATTACAGTAGAAACTGATTTTGCAGGCAAGCATCTTTAGAAAAATTGCTCTTCTGGGGTAATTTTTTGCAATTCTTGTTATATAAATGACCTCTAAATCGAAGTCAAATGAAGCAAGGGCTTGAGGTATTCCTCAAGCGATTTCAATGTAATTGTGCACTGGGTGCCACTGGCAAATTGAAAAGATATCAATCGCTTCTAATCTCAGAAGGTTGATTTCATAAATGGGGTAATCCTTGAATAGAAGACACAGCTAAATGGATGTGTATTTCCAATTCAGCATCCAGAGCAAACAGCACATTACTGGTTTTGGATGTGAAGCTTTCTAGTGAGCCCTTGAGATAAGTGCTTGCAATGTTTATCTGAAATTAAATTTAAAACAAATATTCAAATGTAATTTCATTCACCGCTTATAGAGATGGAAAAATGGCAGAGAGAAAGATTAGACATAGCAGAGTCGTAGTTACTGGTATGTAGGGGAAAGTATGAGCTACTGCGCACCCGTATGCTAGATAGATAGATAGATAGATAGATAGATAGATAGACAGACAGATAGATAGATAGATAGATAGACAGATAGATAGACAGATAGACAGATAGATAGATAGATAGATGATTTCTGCTGTATTGACACTGGCCCCAACCTTTTCCCCAATTTAGGAACTTAAACATGGCTTAGAGGTCTCCGTGCCATTGACTTGAAGGCTGCCTGAGAGGTTCACCCAGTATCGGGGGCACAGAGTGGTCTCTCATACACCCGCAGTGCAGCTGGGTTTCCTCTCCAATTGGATTTGTTTATATCACAGAGTTAGGCACCGCACTAATATTGGACTGTTAAATAGATCATCAGTAGCATTCCCATACGGGTCACCATGGGAAAACTCTGGGTTGTGGAAGCGACACGCCCCAGTCGTTTCACCATGAACAAAAACGTCAATGGGACCTCCTAACCTCAAAGGGGGTCTCCAGTTAGCCAGAGACAGAAAATTCCCGGGTAGGATCAGTAGTAACCGAGACACATAAAACAAAGGTAAAAGACCTTGTCCATATCTCATGCCCCCAGTGTTTCATCCATTGGTGATCCTTCAAGTCATCCACTAAAAACACCCCAACATTCCTGCTATCTGCAAAGGAAATGGCGAATAAACACACTTTTGGTATTGATGTTTTGTTGTTAGCGTGTTCTGCTTACTTGTGTGAAGCCAGCAGCTCTAAGCTGAAGACAAAACAAGCTTCATATTAATCACTTCTGGGTATTGATGAAATTGAAGCCAAGAGCATTAACTACCAGAGGCTATAAACAAGAGCATGAAAAATATTCCGCCGTTCGGATACACCACAAGTATACAAAGTTCATGCACTGATTTATAACTAAACGTTCACGGTTTTTCAGCCGGCCAATTTAGGAATCAGTTTTTCGTGATTCTAAAAAGGCCTAAGGAGTGTTTTATATTCCCGATATCTGGTTGCAAACCGCTGGGTCACACTTTACAACCCCTTCAGCACGAATTTGTGACACAAAGCCAACTCCTTCCGTTTGAGCATGAAGGAAAATATCATTTTTTAAATCACAATGTCTCTCGCGTTTCTTTCCCCGCGTTAAAACCATGTTTAAAATCAATCCCTGTAAGGGCAAATGACATGAAAACACATTTTTCGATGAACAGCAAGCTTCCAAATTGTTTTTCACTGGATTTCAAAGTCCTCATACTAAAGAATGATAGGTGAACTACGTGTTGGTGTGTTCTGTGGGATTAAGTTCACAAAATAAATACCAGACAACTGGCAAAAATAACTCATTTGCTGCACGATAATCATAATTGTAGAGAGAGGGCAGAATTTAGAGAGGAAATTGGTAAATGTTTTAAGTACCCCTTTTATATAATTTCAAGGAAGACAAGGTTGGCTACCAAAAAAATACACAATTATGTTTACAGATATTAATTTAACATAAAAAGAAAATAATTCCTAATAAGAAGGCCATTTGTCACTCCAGAAAGAGAAACATCTCCCTTTACAGCGGATGTACATACCTGGGATCTCCTGGGGTTTTGCCAGGAGACTCTGGGTGAAGCTTCTCGGGGGCTCTGGGCTGCATCCTGAAAACACCCCAACCCATAGCCATCCCCCCCCCCACCACCATCTTAGAAATATAAAATGGTTGGAGCTAGCCCCGCTTGTAATGGCTCCCCACCGACATCATCAGGCTCCCATGTATATATGCTGATGTATCTCAGCAGGGGTAGATCAAGGTCAGGTGGGGCAACCGTGCCATGCTACATTTCCTTTCCATATTTCCGGTACGTTTTTTAATTTATCCATAGAAGTAGGAAGATAATTCCGTTGTCATTGATCATACAGCAGAAAATGTGTTTCTAAATATTCTGTAAATATCTCTGCTGCCCAACACAATAAGTGGAATCCCAAATCACCGCTATGTATTCATCCCAATGTATGATAAATTACACTGCAGCAAAGAAAGCTGATGTGCGCCCCTTGTTTCCTGGCTCCCTGGGGAAAATGTCCCGTTGTTAATCCACCTTTGCATTTCATACTGTACTTACCATAGGGGTTAAAGGCCACTTGGTTTCCTGGGTATGGGCCTAAATCGATCGTTAACATTGCTGCCACTTTCCGAACATCCCAAAGCTTCAGCACTCCATATGAGTCACAAGACGCAATGGTGTCACCCTGCCACAAAAGAACAAAAACATACTTTATGGTTTACAGAACTCATGACCTTTCTTAGTATGTGTATTATATACTGTATATGCACCACCCAAAGTGGCCAACAGTCCCATTTCCCAGAGCAGTCCCAAGATTTGCAGCTGTAGGAGTCGGCACAGTGATGCTGAGGCAGATATGATGCCTGCACCATAAGGGCCAGTCTTAGTACCGGGCAGCCGCCTGGGGTGCCATAAACACAGCCATTATTGACATGTATATATGTTAAGCAGTTACAAAAGTCCTTTCTTTGATAGTAAAAGCGCTCTGTCCCTCCTTTATATCAAGATGTCTTTCTTTTTCCAAGAGTCAGAATATTCGGTGCTTTTAAGAATATCACAGTGTTCAAGATTGTTTAAAAGAAAAATATTACGTAAACAGCTATGAATACAAACAGAAAATCAGGTGGAAAGTGAACAAATAAAACAAACAGATTTCCCTCCTTGGCCATTGAAAGGAACAGAGGCAGAATGGTACTAGCCTACGACACCTATCCCAATATTTGGGTTCTTATTTAAACCCGTCCTCATTTAATACTCTTACAGATGCTTTTCTTGGATATTGGTAGAGGTTGCTTAATCTGAAGGGAACGGCTACTATTCTCTTCACTGCAAAGGTCATGTGCACAAATGGGAACTTCTCAGGGTAGGTTATCCAGATGTCTCCCTCGTCTGGGGACGTAGTTTTTTGAGGAAATGGGGATAGCAGAGCATGAGGGGGCTTTCTGTGCATAGTTGTTGGGCTGGCCCTATATAGTGGGTGAGACGTTGGAGAAGAGGTGGCAGGAGAGGGCATGGAGGAAAGAGACCCAGAGACCTGGGGAAGGAGGTCTTCACCCGGAGACTCTGAGTAAAACCCTGAGAGTTCAAGTCATGAATGTGAGATGCCTTGTATGTGAGACGCCACAAGATTAGTTTGTTACTGGAATAAACACATAAGGTATTGCTAAATGCACTGTCCACAATCTAGAAACCGAATTCTACGAAAAATGCAGAACATGTTGCAGAAAGTTAAGTTAAAAGACAAAATATTAATATGTTAGCAGACATTTTCTGTCTGTGGAAGGCTAGGAGCTATTTGGATTTGGAGTCTTTTGTAATGACTACATTATTATTTTAATTATCTGATAATCACCGTTGTGTATAGCCAGTCAGATAAAGACACACTTCTCTGCTTCGTGTGTCATTGTATCCTGCACAAAATGTTTGGCCTTAGTCCAAGTCATGTGCAGCAAATGGGTTTTTAAACGATAATCTAGCTGAACACAAAAATAAATTATTCAGGGAAGCATTTGGAATTAGTATCCGAGGGTTAACCATTTAATCGCATTATTCGTTAAACAGGAATAATACAGTTGACCAAACGACAGTAGGGACCTTTAAAAAACATCAAAAAACTCAAGCATACACGATTAATATGTATTTGGGAAGCCATGGGTATTAATAATAATAATGCAAATTCACATATTTTTAATAAGAATTAGGAATAATATTTCTGGTATTTTAGTCTTTCAGCTTCCTTTATGATTGTGGATGGGGGATTCACTTATGAAAGGATCCATAAATAGAAACAAATATAGGGAAAACACATTATGTTGAGTTGTTGCGTTTTTTTGGTTTTTTCTTTCTTGAGAGATTTGGAGAAGCAGTGAATGCTGTATGTTAGAATATGTACATTGTGGCAAAGTTAGAGAGCCTTTCTATGTCAGTAGCAGGTTGGAGCGCTCTATATTCCTAGCATGAAAGGGTTAATACATGGAAGCCAACCCTTTCAGGTGAATTCAATTAACCTGTACGGCAATGTTTAAAGGTCAGCCTCTGGAGGCATGAGGAGTCTGACACCAGGGAGAGAGAGAGGCCGTTAAGCCTGAGGCCCTAAGACTCTAAGAAAAGGGTACAGTTTAAAAAGCTTGTGTGTTTGACTTGCTGTGACTACTTGGTTTATAACTGGGAACTGAATTAGCTGGCCAGTTGGTTTCCAGCACCTTGTAGAAAGTATGCCATGAAAAATGAAGGCATTTCTGAAGGCAAAGGGGTAAAATGGCCAGTGAGTGTATATTTTATATTTAAAATCCATGTGGCTCTTGCCCTGGTGACTCTTTAGGATTTCAGTATGATTAGATGGTCATTTAATGTTTTCATTTCTTAGTATTTGTTTGCTTGGAAAAATCCAAGAAGCCAAGTACAACACCACCTACACTGCTACTGCTGGCATTTAGCGTTTGTGCTTTCTTCTGCATATGGCTTTGGAGATATCCATTTTATGGCTACCATGAAGATTTCAAGCCATGTTCACTGGTATGTACAGAATTTAAACCCCTGCTTGGATGAAATTGACTTGAAAACATTTTATTACCATGTTTGTTAAGGAGCTGACTTGAAAGTATTACACAACGCTTTATGGTCAATGTTCTAAAGGCTCTTAAGGTCAGCTAAACTTCTGTGGACAAGCAAATAACGGTAATGTCCAATACTAGATTTATTCATAAGGGCAAAAGGTTGACTAGAGGAATTTAGCTTACAAATGCTTATATTCTACATGTTGTGTTGAAAATGTTTAGATAACTTCTGAGCCTCGAACCCCATGGAGGAGAATTGTACAGGTATAATTGTGCTCACTGCCATAACTACCCTACTTCCTGTCTCTTTGTACTGAGGTCCCTTATACGGTGAAAACAAGGCTACTCGCACACTGTACGCGAGCAGCCAGTGACAAGGCTGCAGGAGCGCTGAGAGGTAAGCAGGGGCAGGAGGTGGGATATATGTATATAAACGTATGTATGTGAGCATGGTTGTATACTTGTATGTGTGTGAGCATGGATGTGTCCGTAATTTTGTGTAAGTGTGTTTACATATGTTGTATGCTGGAAGGGGGCGCAAAGGGCAAAGAGGGCACAGACTAGTTGTGTGGGGGCAATGAGGACACACTAGCTGTTGAAGTTGGGGGGGGGGGTCAATTTTCACACCAGGACCCATGGTTTCTATTTATGCCCGATTTTGTGCTATTACAATAAGAGTGTAGGAAAGAGCAGTAAACACACACAACAAGCATTGCAGAACCAGTGGAAATAGGTGTGCGTCAATTCCATTAATATCCACTTTATCTAAGAAAAGAGTATACCTCGACCATTGGCATAATTATACAATTCTATACATTATAAATACATCAATTAAATCAGTAGGAGGAGGACTGTTAGAACAAGATGTCATAAACTAAAATGAAACAGTTAATAAAGGGAATTTAAACAAGCGTGGAAAGGACATACAGCTATTCTGAATCTAAGACGAGACCAAGGGCTGATTTGAGTCTTCACATCCACAAAAATGCGTAGGCTAGATGGACCAAATGGTTCTTATCTGACATCAAATGCTATGCGTCTGTGTTTCTAATTGCAAATCAGGCTTTTGGTTCCATGCTTCAGTACTTTGTAGGCTGCTGCTAATTAACCCATATTAATTAGTATTGATAGAAGCAGCTGCAGTGCTAAGAGCCGCATTGATGGTTTATCAGTAACAGTGGAACATGTCCCAGACAAATTTACACTAAAGAAAGAAGTAACATTTCGCAACATATTAACAGGATAAAAGAGCTGAAAGTAAAAGCGATTATCACTGGTCTATAGAGGGTAAGAGAACTTGTCTTAAGCCGTGTACTCAAAACCCAGCCATGGAATACATTACCGATCACATGGTTGTGGCATCTAATAACTGGAGATATTTAGGTTAAAAGTATACCATGTGGAATTTGAGAGCAGTAGCAGCCTGTGGCAGAATTAGAATTAGTTGATCAATTTCCTGTCCTGAAGTCCTCTGTCTTTTACTGACCATACCCTAACCCCTTACAAAGGCTGTAAGTTTGGATGCTACCCCCCACGATATATACCTTGTAATAGGGATATTCCATATCTAAACACTATTGCATGGGTCAATTTCTAGGATTGTAAGAAATAGTATGTAGGAAAAGTGCAAATCACTTTAAACTATGTATATCAATTTACTAGCTTGGTTGTCAACAGGGGAGGGCTGGCAGCCTAAGGCCTGGGGGGCAACTCACGTGAAGTGGCTCCGCCCCCTCGCACTCACCTTTCACCCCTCACCTTTCAGACTGCTGGAAACCTTACCTAAACGGCCGCTGGGTGCTGATGCCACCGGCCGGAGCTACTTTAATCCTTTTTTTTATTTATTTAATACGCCGGATCGGCTTGCCATATTAAAAATAAATAAAGTATTAAAGTAGCGCCGGCCGGCAGCATCAGCACCCAGCGGCCGTTTAGATTCGATTTCCAGCAGTCTGATGGCCGCATAGCTATGGGAGCAGCGTGAGGGGTGAAAGGTGAGTGCGAGGGGGCGGAGATTTCACCCCTCACCCTGCTCCCATCACTTGGTGGCCATCGCATACGGCCGCTGGGTGCTGATGCCGCCGGCCGGCGCTGCTTTAATACTATTTTTTTTTTCATTTAATAGCCGATCCGGCTTGCCATATTACATTTTAAAAAAACGTATTAAAGTAGCGCCGGCCGGCGGCATCAGCACCCAGCGGTCGTTTAGATTATATTTCGGGCGGCCTGGGGGGCAACTGCCCCCGGCCCAGCCCGCCCCTGGTTGTCAAGCTCATGACTCACAAACAGGTGTTTCCAAAATGTATGCAACCTTTCAAGTGTCACACCTGCCCACAGGTCACTGCTGCTCCAGTACCACTCACCACTCGTACTAATGGTGAGAACCCCAGGGGCATGGCCTCACTGTACCTGCTGAGCAGGGGTGCATGGCAGGGTGGTTCTTACTTTGCTCCACTGTGCTTCAAGAAAACAGTGAGGAATCCTCTTCTTCGGTGGAGGTTGAGGCTGACCCCCACAGTTCTGAGTAGCGCACATGCGTGCTACTCGGCAAAGACACGTGCCTTATATTTTTAAAGGTCTACACGCCCGGTTTTAATTGCTGAGTGTGCACTTTCTTTCCCTTATCCTGCACTGGTTTCCAGTTTCTTGCCTTGACCATGTGTTGTATTATCCTGCTGTGCTGTCACCATCGAATCCTGAACCATGTCTTGACCTCTGCTCCTGCCTTATCCCTTTGTACTAATGCCTCGGGTCCCGTTGTACTATACCCAACCTAGGTCTGTCTTGACTAAGATCTTGCCTTGCCCTTCTGCACGAGGTTCCTGCTACCCTGTGCAATGTTTTGGTGATACCAGTTCTGCTTTGCAGATCCCTACCCTGTCTCCTATACCTGGCGTGTCACCAAGTACCTAATGTAGATCAACCTTTGTTGGGTTGCACAATGATGCACAGTAGAGTTTGCCATAATGAAAATAATCTATCCCTTGCACGTCAGTGCTACCCTGCTTAAATGTTAACTGTATAGTTTGGCAAAGTCTAATGTTTAATGAAACAATTGCATAAAAGGAATGCAGTCAAAGAGTTAAATCACATTTTTCTTTAAAATAAGATTCCTATAAAAACCCTGTGAATAATGTGAAAAACAACTCATGTACCACTGCAAGAAGCAGTGATCATCTTTATTGATTAGCCCGTAGTATGAACAATGGGAAACGAGTACAAATACTATTCTACAGAAACATACAGAGAAGTTTACAATCCATTTTAGGTCTATTTCTCTGAGGTTTAAATAGCATGGGGTGGTGTTATGGCTCAGCACTATATCTTAAAAGAATCAGGCAAAGTCTAAAAGTAACTAGAAATGCACAGTGTATCTAGTAAGCCGATGTTTGGTATCTCTCCGAGGCTCGCAGCCAAACAAAAAACCTACAGTATTTTCCATGGCTACTCAGATCAATAATTCCTCCTCTGTACTTATAAGAGACCTCCAATTCTCAGAGCGCTCCCAGGCTGGAAGGAGCAAGCTTGCCTTCCTTCATTCTAAATGTAATAACTTGGCGCTTTAAAACAGGGGCAGTAATTGACTTTTGCTGAGTCTCCTCTGTGGGTAAGAATTCATTTGTAAGCAGGGATCTTGTGGATAATGAAATGCTTTACTTATAACGTATAAAGGATTCAGCGAGCACATGAAATATACTCTTATGTCTCATTCCATGAAAGACAATAAAGGTTGTATTTACAATAACATTCTATTATCTCCGAAGAAAACATCCATCACACAGTAGGGTGGTGTATTTTGCAGCTGTTCATCATCACTACATAAAACCATTTAGCCAATACAGACCTATAACAGCTGGTTCAAACAAAGAGTGGTCTACTATATAAAAAAATCTACTTTCTCGGAAGATATCTGTCTACAGGAAATAATCTGGGCATATAATGCCCTTCAGATATTTTTTGTTTCAAGGAGATAGATTTGGCTGCATTGACCCTCCAGTCGAGTCAAGGTCAAGCTCCTTGGAAGACACTGCTTAGTGGTGCTGGTCTTGATGAATGCTAAGAAAGCAAATCTCTTTGCTTGGAGATGCTATGTTGTGTAGCGTGTTTTACGGAGTGATATTTCTTAGTGATTCTTTGGGGCAAAGGTGCAACAAAGGCATGCCCCCAACATTTTAGGTGTCCAAAGCAGCGGGTGTGACCAGAGGCAGAGAGGGTGGGGGATTATGGGTGAGAAGGGCAGGACTTTCTGCCTACGTATCCCGATGCTTCATAGTGTTGCAAGGTGGCCACAGGGGAGCTGCAATGCAGGTCTATGCTGTAAGATTAATACAACTGTTACATCTTCCTTGCGTGGTTATGGGAGAGTAGAGGATCTCCAAAACCATGCCATGATCCCCACCTCCCACAAAAGCAGGACAGTGAGGCAGCTCAGCAGGACGGTGCCCAAAAATCAGGACTATCAAGCAAACAACGGGGCTTTGCCACCAAAAAAAACATGAAAGTTGTGAGGAATACAAAGGTGACCATGTGGCAAGATATGAACCTTCTAATGACAATGGCTGATCAAAAAAGCAGGAGTGTCGTTGGAGTAGGCAAAATCAATTGTTCACAAAACAAAAAATACTGACAAATATTCTGGTTTTTAATTTGTAATTTTTCAAGTAAAACATGCAGCCATCTTGTTAGACCTGTTAATGCAGATGACGCTCCAGTAGTTAATTCCAATGATGACTGAACATTAACTGCCTTTACAAGTTTGTTCCCAGCTGTTTGATTCATTGAATATTTTAAACACATCTCTCGGGATTTTGATAATTATAAATACCCTTAAATACAGCCTTAAGGAGTGCAGTGCAATTTTCTCTATCACCGAGGTTCCAAGTTACATATGTATGAGATGTTAAGTTTAGGCACTGAATGGAATTAATCTCTGGGTTTAATTCTCCTTTTAGTTTGTTTGTCTTGTGATAGGGAGGGTATCAAGGGCCCCAGGAACAGCTTACAGGCATTTTAAGTAGGAGTTACAGAGTAGAGCAGAGGCCCGTTGCTAACAAAATACCAAGGCTATGGAATTTGCTGGGATTTTTTCTACAGAATGGAAATACAGGATTAGTTTGGGGTATTGATCTGGAATAGAAACTATAGACAATTGTGGACAGTCTTCTTCACTCCGCTCTGCAGACAGCCTCTTCCTCTGTGATGTGGATTTACGCCATGTGCATGCTTGAGAACTTCTCCCTCACCTTGAGGTATTGCTTTGGTCAAAGGGCAGGGCTTGCCATGTATAGCACAGGCCTGGTGTGGCAGTAGGCAAAAGCAGGTCGAACCTGGTCATGGATTTGTTACCCTGTCTAGAAACTGCCACCTCTTAACATCCCATTTTCTGCAGTTCAATAAGCTATGAATTTGATCAGGGTATGTTCTTTCATAGCAGAGATCTCAGTTGTGGATCTCGCGTGGCCATCTTGCGATATATTGACACAGAATGCCATAATATGATTTCATATCCTGGTGTTCTGCTTTAATACATAACAAAGTGGCTGCATGGATAAAGTTGGTGGATAGTCCCATCCTAGCCCACCTCTAAACGCACCCAGGACCTATGTAACCATGACCCCAATGTAGGTGTCCCAGTTTGGACACCTGATATGTTGGGGTACTGACTACAGAATGGAAAGTGCAAGATTTGGAAAAGTGACAGCTCTGTGCTAAGCCCTATGAGATGCTGCCAATCTTAAATTCAGATGAAATACCTCAAAATTGATGTAGTCAAATGATTTAGTGTGCACCAGTATTTTTAAAGGTATAGTGTCTATAGACTATGTTGTATAGATTTATGGGAAATCTATCAAGGTAAAAAAACCAAGATAAAATTGCTGAAATTGTTTTATGTTGCCTATTTATCAAAAAAAAAAGATTTCTCAAAAAGATAGATTGCCTTTTGTATATTCTCTGTCGCAATATCTGATAGAGATTCTTTCAAATATGTTGTGGCAGACCTGTCCGTTTTAGATTAACACAGATGATGGATTCCCATCTATAAAATATATTCTGTGCAAAAATGGCTCCATAAAACTGGTCAGGAGAGATTACTATCCTCGTATCTCTTAATCATGATATCTTGCATAACACCTTAATATGTCTTTGTTATTTCTCTAAATGTAAACCCCTAACGATTATTTTGATAAATACTCTCTCAATAAGTCATTTTATACCATCTGTGTAATGTGATCAGGGTGACATCACACATTCTTTTAACAAGTTTTTTTAAAAAAAGTAAAACTTAAAAAAGTTATTATTTTTTAGACTATTACAAACACTAACTGTTAAAAAACACAAATATAGCGAGTGGCATTTTTAACTTTGGCACTGCCCTAAGCCTATGCCAGGGCAGTACGGCAAGACACCCCCTACTAGTCACTGTCATTAGTGTTGGGCATCGGGACATGACAACCTACCCCAACGCTCAACTTTTTTATGGCTGCCAGGAGGCTGTGCTGACTCGGCACGGTGCTCCATGATGTTAATGGTCGGTTGGTGTGATCAGTGATCTGCCTTTTAACTGGACCCACTGAGCCAGAGAGCATGCTTGCCCCCTTGCCCTGGCAGGATACGTCACTGAATATATCAAAGAATAAGATTAAGAAAAATATGATTTTGCCTAGAAGTCAAACTAGGATAAGAGAGAAAAGTAGGATGCTTGTCGAAAGGATACTTCAGCACTTAAATGCCTAGATATATTTTGGGATCTAGGTAGTCATTATTTCTATATTATTCTGTCTAGCTCCTAAATTCTGAATAAATATGCACAACAGTGAATCACTTTCAACATTATCATTGATAGCATTGACTGTATTTTTCTGAAATATTAATATTTGGGAAAGGAGTAATGAGGAATGAAGGTATTTGAAGATAACTTTGCTACGCAATTTGATCATCTACAAAGAGGTCAAAGAATAAATGTAAGTGTAATTCTCAAAAAAGAGCATCCAGAATCTATATTTCTTAATCAAATCTAAATTTATGTGAAGCGAATTCCGTGCAAGCAGGCTAACATCTTTAATCCAATCAAATAAGTGGAAATTGGATTTGGGCACAAAAGACAGTCTTTTACGGAGCAATGAGATATGGTTGGTTGGAATTAAGTGCGGATTTAGGAAAGATGAACATTTGAATGGCTATCTTTATTTTCAGTTATATAAAATGAATCGGAATACGTTATTGGCATTGTCTTTAGTAGTCACAGTATCTTCTTTATTTTTTAAGAATTTGATCTATCCATTTCCAGTACACTGATACAGGGCTTTTTGGGAATGTTATGGTTAATTCCTAATGGCATTATTTAGCTTCTTAAGAACATTTAAGGCTTTCATAAAAAGAACATAATGTATTGGTGCAATTAGACTGAGAGACAGGCAACTTTTTTTCTAAAATGTATTACACACTAAAAATATATAACACACACCCAACCTTTGAATGATTTGATGATCTATTAGATAGACAAATATGGTTCTTTACTTTCTCAGCTGAGATGTTTTAAATATCTAAGGCTAAATATAAAATCATAGTCAGCGTGGTTGAACCTGTCATTATGACTTCCCAGCACAGGATATTGAACAACTGCTGTCACATTACAAACATCACATTACTAAGGAAATTACCTCAATAGAAAAGTAAACTTCAAGACGGAACTGAAAGATGTTGGACCATCGACACCCCCACTGTATATTATCAGGATTAAATGGGAGGGTAGGGGGTCATGACTACTTTTTGTATAAGGATGAATAAAGCAATTTGCTTGCTTTTCTGATAGCTGCCTTACTGCTAAGCAAGCAATGACTTCCACAAACACCCCACCCATTTACTTACACCCATCATGTAGTCTTCTCATGTTTGAGAGACGTCGAGCACATGCATTGGTGTTGAAAGTCGTATCCATGTGATCCTTATGGGTTTTTTTTTTTTTTGAGCATTGGTTTCCAACAGAGCCTAACCCAGACTGTCTGTGCCACAGATTAATATACCAAATCAATTAAGGGCCAAACATCCCTGCTCTGGAGGCCACGAAGAGGCAGGATGGACTTCTGATGTTTAGGATTGACATGACTGATCATTTAAAGGTAAAAAATAAAAAATAAAACCATATCAAAATGCATGCCAAGACTAGACTTTTTGGGGGTCTATGATACATGCCATATACTGTATAAATCCACAAGACATTCTACACGGGGAATGTTGCATTTCATTAGGCTTGAAAGGCTACTCTCTCTCAACCAACGACGATGTATAAATTATGTTCAGTACCAGCATTTTACTTGAGGCTAATCAGCCGCTGAAAGCTTTGTCACTGTTTTGTGAGAAGGACAAGCGTGCCAGGCTACAAATATTTAATTGCCTGCACAAACTGTGAGCTGCAGACCACCAGTGGCTCCCAAGATCATTCCTGGTCCACTAGGTAGGGTACCCGGAGCTCTCCTTCTTTTGGGGAGTAGATTAAATAGGGGCAGGGCTAGTTATGCACATATGAGTCGGGCTAGTCCCAGATAGTCTTGTGGGAGTGGAATGGGTGTGGTCAAATACA
The DNA here is from genome assembly GCF_027358695.1 of Spea bombifrons. Taxonomy (NCBI): domain Eukaryota; kingdom Metazoa; phylum Chordata; class Amphibia; order Anura; family Pelobatidae; genus Spea; species Spea bombifrons. Next base: position 33,435,450 of record NC_071093.1, read on the forward strand.
GCTCTCCTGCTGGGCAAAGAGGAAAGAGACCCAGTGACCATGGGGAGCAGAGCTTGGCCCGAGGACGCCCAGGTATGTTTATGAGTCTGTAAATAAACATGTTTGTGTACGATAAAATATAACAGCACGGTAAAAACATTTCTTTGCATTCATTGAAGCAGCCATTAGGCCCCTATTTTAACCGTTGAAAGTGTCGCAGTGTATTGAGTTAGTCGTAAGAGTCCTGTGCTTTTTTTTTTTTTTGTAAAAACATTGCCCAAACGCTCAGAACCATTAAAGGAATATAAGAATGCTACTCTCCTGGTGGGATTTGCACTTTGGTGTTATTGCTGTCCTCCCCTTCACCACTCCCTGTGGCAGCCTCTGCTTCCTTACTGAACAATGCGTAACACCTTCTTAAAAGCATGACTTCTGCATCACGCCGAGCCAGGTAATGAATAAGAACTGACATTAAATATCAATATTATTGGCCGAGCTAAATCAGAGCTGACACGGTGCTGAGCTGCCAAGAGGGATAAACAAAATTTAAATTTAGATTTGGCTGAAAAGTTGTCTGACAATATTTGTGCTTCAGCAGTTACTTTGTAGCCTGCAATGTTTACTGACAAGATGTTCTGGTTCGTTGGCCATAGGCTGGTGTACCTGAATATTCACTAGCTAAATAGGAAAACATCTATAAGGTTCTGAGCTCTATACAACAAATAAACCCTACAAGATACACCTCGATTTAACAAATGAATACCTTCAGTTCTTAGTGAATGTGACGTGGAGGATCACTATAACGGAAGCGGCAATTAGAGTTCCCTCTGAGACCTGCTCTTTGAGGACCAGAAAGCTAATGTGACCTTACATCTTCTTCTATGTTATCTCCGTTAAAGGTATGTTCCACGCAACATCCAGTAGTGAAAAAGGTGTATATGTATGTGTGTGTGTATATATATATATATATATATATATATATATATATATATATATATATATATATATATATATATATAGGCAATGGAGTCTCCGAGTTCTCTTTTTCAGATGGAGGGATTCATTTTGGTGGCCTGTTATCTTTGACTGTGATTTCTTTTATTAGTTATGAAAGATATAATGAATAAATCATTGTTCTCCTCTATTTTATGCAATGAAGCTCTTAACTCGAATAACAGCCTATCAAATAATATCCCCAGCGGCACATTGTTAAGCCAAATAATCGTAGTATGTTTGGATATTACTGCTGAAAGGCCATACGACAATAAAAAAAGGTTTGAATAATATTCTGTGTTTATGTCGGTGAAGTAGCCATTATGTGCGCGATAATGGGGAAATTTCAACCGTCAATAGCAGTGTAGAGGCTTCAAGTAATTCCACTTATTTGATTATATTGGAGGGGCGAGGATTGAGCTGTTGTGTTGAGTTATACATATGACGACTCAAAATTCACTCCTGCCAAGCGTTCACGGGCTTGCCAATTCACCATTGTCGGCCACGTGAAGAGGTCACGTTTGTGAATTACAAGTCATCGGAAATCTGCAGGAATTGCAGCTGCCCGTTCTGGTGCGCGTTTACCCCGTGAGTTCCGATAGGGTATTCAATGCGTCGTTCGCTCCCACAGCAGTCAAAGGGTTATTGAGAAAAATGTAACGCCAGTGGCTGCCGCCAGCTTTAAATGCACTGGCTCACTGAACTAGGAGAGGGGCTAATGTTTTATTTCCCGTGCCGTAATGCACCAACAGACTGAATGACATTTGCTTTAGCTGTAGGTGCAATGTAAAGACTCGGCGGGGGTATTTAACTAGTTTATTATACTATGCAAAGTAAACGCATGCTGGCTCTATCTTTTCAAATATTTTCTTTAGAGCTAGAAAGACAGGGACGCGGAAAATATCCAAAATGATTTCTTGCGCATAAAAACAGTAGATCGCCAAACAAGGTGCTCATCAAGCTTTCTTTCTGTGTGGTCGGAGGCAGAGTTGGGGGAGCTGTGCTCATATTCATAGTTATTTATGTAATTGGCTTTGGCATTTGGAACATATGTAATATATTTCATTTACATATATTATTTACATAATTTGTGGCAGAGGCAAACGGGTAGGGATGGAGAGGAGGAAGACGCTGCAATGATGTTGTGGGGGAGAGAGGCGCTGGTTAGAAAGCTAGCTTGCCTCCCGTAACTACAGGCTAATAAATTAAAATTACATTTTTTAACCCATGCCTTGCTGATTCTATACACGTGCAATCAGCAAACATTCTCTGCTCCAAAAAGAGGGACGTGAGAGATGAAAATGGCACAAAGGGATTGGTCCCCAAAGAGGGACTGTCTCTTCTAGATAGGGACACTCAGCAGATATAACAAAGTTACCAACAGAGACCACAAACAACATAAATCAAGTAATTATTTTAAAGTAACTCATGTCACTAACTCTATGCACATTACATAAAAAAAACAAATAGCCAGGAACTGTCTACAGTATAATAGAGTTTACAGACTAAATAACCATTTGGCGTCCCCGTGAGTACTTTACGAGTGTTTATATACTTGTCACGACTGGCACATAATGCGTTCGAGGCTGCGTGCAGATGAACCAAAAGCCACATTTATCTATTCACATTTCAATGGCTGAGACTTAAGCTGTAAGCCTCACGATGATGATAACACATTGTATTCCGACGTGTTTACTATCATTTCCAAACGCGATTCAAGCAGCAGCATAACCACCCAATGATTGAAACGGCCATGGGAACGGATTTATATTAGGGGGTATATTGTTAAGCAGTGTAACATTTTCCCAAGTTAAGATACTAACATTATTGTGTCAATTAGGGCTACAGAATAACTCATACCCAGCAAGCACTCTGGGCCACAGAAAAGCAAGACGTCAGGCAAAGTACGAGGGACTGCTTATCCTAAACATGGTCACTTAGTAGGTCTGCAGCACCCAGAAATACGACATTGAAGTTGCATACTTCCTAATATACATATATTGGGTGGTTAAATGCATATGGAGCCATAGCTGATATAATACATCAGAGCTGCGGGTAGATAAATGGGACTCACCATTATATTGCTTAAATAATCCCAAATTTATTATTCTGCGCGTCTATGTAAATACACCCCAGTGTAATTTGACAGACAAGCTAATGCTGATTTGATTAAATGTCTGACATGAGTGATCAGTACAACTCACTGTACATTTCTAGCTTGCTGAAGGATACAGTACAACCATCATCACACATAAATAGTAACCTGCTGTGTTGATTTGAAAATGAACATATTTATATTAAAGGTTCAGCTAGCTTGGCTGCCTGCTGAGCAGAATTAATTCACATGGCTGTAATTATGGATTCAAAACCCCCTTATGCTGTCCCCCTGGATAATAGATGCAGCCGCTGCCTTCGTCTTTACTAATTTGCTCACTGAAAATGTCTCATCGTTTCTCGGCCCAGCTGTAACGCGCCTGTTTAAAAATAACAGAGCTATCTGATACATTTCTGCGCAGATCGGCTCCCCTCCAGGTGCAGCGCTGCGCAGGCACACACCATCGTGCCCTCATTTCAAGGCAGCTCAAGAGTTAAGGGCTATGGAGATGATGGCTGGTCGCACAATCACTGCATGTAGTGTTTAGGAGTGATTGTACTCCAAAGCTCCACATAAACATGGAAATTATAATGTTTTTTTTCTTGCAAAACACCATGATTAGGGTAAACACAGCCAGCTATATAGCATAAAGCAATAGGTCTAACCCATTCATTTAAGGCTCTGAAGCTTTTTCAGATGTATTCTACCAAGACGCTGATTGCTTCCTCATCTCTAGACTGAACATTCCAAATAACTCTTGGGGTATTCATCTCTTCATAGTGCCCCAATGGGGCAGTTCTTCCTTGAGATACCATAATATGAGTAATCTGGGAATTATTTTTACAGGAACAGTCTCGTTTTATTTTTTAAGGGGTTATTGGAGTCCATTTTCTCCATCTTACTGTCTGTTGCTCTTCTGGACTTGGGCTTCATTTTCCTCCACCCCTAGCCGCATCTATTGATGCAGAAAATGTACTTAAGTATGTGCTGTAGCGCTAACGAGAATTGATATAGCCTTATTAGCCCCAGAAAAATTGAGTTTTTAGTCCCAAGTACATACTGTTAATTGGGCCAACTAGAAAAAGATGGCTTTCGGGACCTCTGAGGTCTTTTCTTCAGATGGAACCTACAACTGGGAATAGCAACATCCAACCAATGCATGCAACCTGAATGCAACAATTGGCAATTGTTACTCCCAAAATACTTGTGGCGTACTTAAGTATGCTTCTTGCTTTCCAAAGAAGCTGAAAGGGGAAGGAGTTAATGCTCTGATCAGCATGCATTTTACTTCAAACTAGGGCTGGAGTGTTTATATTGGCTACCTCCTCTCTATGCAGTCCCATCTCTCATAGGTTTTCAGTATACATTGAACTAGTTGGTGAATGTGTTTTGAGTCCGTTCATTAATGGGTAGTTTGGCTCAGCTTGTCACAAGTCATACCGACCTGCATCTGATTTCCCACTGGGCAAAGTAGGCAGTCTCCTAACGAGAGCAGAAAACTAAAGAACACTATGATAAATACATACAGAAATCTTACAAAGAAGAGACAGAAGTTTATTTTGAAGGAGGAGAAATGTTATCACAAGCAGTCATAATCTAAAACTAGAGGGTCAAACATTTAGATATAACGTGATGAAGAGGATGGTAAACAAGTACAGCATCCTCTCAACAGAGGTGGTAGAGGCTGTATACAGTGAGGGAATTTATCCCGAATCTAAGACAAGACCAAGGACTCATTAAGGTCTTCGTTTTAGCAGCAAAATATGGGCAGTTAAATTAGATGTTTCTATGTAACACTAAGACTAAAGACTAAAATCTGGATACAGTATTTCAGATGTGAACAGAATTTTGCTTCTTCATCCCTTAGAGTTATCGTTTTGAAATAATTACTATTATCATCTTTGTCATGAGAACAATGCACATAATTTAAACTATGTATTTTCTGTGTGGAGCACATATATATAATCAATGTTCATATATAAAACTTATAAAACATAGTTATTGGCCCGAGGAACTGATCCTTACCCTAATGTTGAAGGTGGCGTGATTGCAGGAGTAAAGATGTCCATAGAAGGTCTGGGCACACATTCCCTGAAACAAAGAACAAGGTAATTATAATACTCCATTACGTTCAAATAGTATTTATTTAAAGTAATATATATGGTCATAAAGTAGCTTATGTGAGTTACAGTTCCATATTTTAGTTAATAGCTTCTTCCTATGCATTTGTAAAAATATTAAGACGCCTCTGGAATTCAAGGGTTAAGTGAATCTTTCACGTTGCGCTGTGATTCACACCATCTAGGCTTCTCTGCAGACAAGTTTTAATAAATGTTGGGTATAGCTTGAGTGTTTTTAATGCATTCACAAGTGATGTGGTTTGAAGCTGCTGGGAATAGCCAAGCTGTGAATGAACAGGCACACCGAGGAAAGCCAAGTCTCAAGTGTTTTCTCAAGGTCATCATAACACAATGTAAAATAAGCAAAATCATACTGTTTTTAATTAAATAGCATAGGGTGCTTAAAACATAAATGAGATACAGGGAGTAAAACCGTCCTCGTAAATAAATATACTAACCTGGCATTTACAACTTTGTTAAAAATTAAAGAGAGGGTTTATAGGGGGGGGGGATAATCCTTTGTGTTCCACGAGCAGATTTGTAGTCAGTACCAGTCTCAATATGTATTATGACAGACCATCCCAAATGAGCTTCTTCTTCATGGTTGGTTGTATGCAATGTAATTAGATCAGCTTACCTGCCAAACTTCCAAGTTTGACCCAGAGTCTCAAGGTTAAGCCCTGCTTCCTCAGATCTCTGGGTCAGTTTCATCTTTCTCTGGCCACGGGAGCAGGGTTCGGTCACACATACTCCCTACCAACTTGCAACCTACTAAAGAGTGTACCAATTCATGCAACTAGCCCCGACCTATGTGTGACTATACCCTCCTGAAGTCCTCAGAAGAAGAACTCTGTGTAGCCAACTTTGGGAAGTTCCCAGGTATGTTGATCAATGAGAGTTCCTAAAAGTCATGTTACGGAGTGAACTATCCATTATTCAGGGCCAGCTCATCCTTCCTTGCAGGGAAATGCACTGGAATTGGCCCTTAGTTACAATCGCAACTCTCTCTTACACTTCTACTTTACTGAAGAGACACCTGAGTGTTTCTCCTCACATTCACTGTGTACTTCTTTATCGTTTGTACCACCGCAACTGAGCGATAGTGGAATCTGGTATTTCGGCATCTATTTTGGATAGTGTGTTGGAAGCAAAAAGCACACATATGTAGTTTAACATGTGCCTTATAACGGGCTAGCACAACGTACATTAGAACACATCCATGTGAAAAACAGTTGTATGTATCCATCCTGAAGGGTGACCACATCAGCCATTTTCCAGAATACATACACATTTCACACTTTACTGATAGCACAGGTAAAGCGTTAACCTACGGTATGTAGGACGTATAACTCAGTGACTGATGTATTTACAAAGGTCTATACGTCACACATACAGCAGGGCAGCACTTCCTAGACTCTGGTAAGTAACCGAAGATATCCATAATGAAAATGGAGACCCAGGGTATGTTGCATCTAAAGGAAGGGTCCGTCAGTGAAACTTTAGATAAGATATTATATATCACTCTCACACTTGACCATGTGTTTATCTCTGGGATCTGAGGAAAATCAATGTGTTTCTGAACAGAAAAAGTTTGTAGATTTTGTTTATTTATTTAATATTCAAAAACCTGCAAGATCGTGTAGTTTAGAAGTGTTATACTCCAGGTAATTTATACAGTGTATTGTTTACACATCTCTGCATGACCGCTGGGACAGTTTCCTTGCAAGTTCCACAAGAGACCACATCAAATCTACGTAAGCAGCCTAACTCGTGAATAAATCTTTTATGAACAAAGGAATAAGCTAAAAAAGCCTCTTTCTTTACTTTCTGATCCTTCACTTTCAAGATAAAAGTGAATGCTCTCTCTGTGCTGCAGGCTCTTGGAATTCCTATTACTCGCACTACAAGAGCCATTTCACCACGGGCAAGGTTTGAGAACGGGACACAGATGCGATGATTTTCTCCTCGGTAAATCCCAGACTACTGATTATTCTTGCTAGGTGTGGCCGCATGAATAAAAAAAAAAGCAAGATTCTAGGACAAGGTGAGGCAAGTTTAATAGTTATTATCCCTATTAGTGATCACCAGGGCTTGAGTGCCCTTGCAGTTTAAGGACAGTGGCCACCAAATGACGTAAGTATGAGCGCCTGATGGATGTGTGGCTGCATGTTACGTTCTTATCCTCATGCAGCTGGGCATTTCCAGTTGGCGGCTGCCCACTGCAGTGGCATGTGAAGTGTATGGAGGGTTGTTGGCCAGCGCCCCACCGACCATTTGTCCGGTGTGCCCGATGGCCAGTCCAGGCATGGTTATCACTTATCAGCATACCTGGTGACTTCCCTGGGCTAGTCCCATTTAGCCGTTGGTGGGGATGAAGGGAGAGGAAAGTGGGCAGTGATTAGGAGATAAGTGTGAGTGGCCAACATCACTTTCAGAGAATATAGAAACTGACCCAGAGACCCAAGAAAGCAGGGCTTCACCCAGAGACTTCAAACCCCGAGAGGTCCCATGTATCATATGAGAAAAGGATTATCTCTAGTTCCAATACAGAGGAATTCTCAGAAATAACTAGGAATATGATATCCAAAAACAATTTTGCCACAGTTTGAATGAACCTACAGTGCCCTCCAAAACCTAATGCAAAGTCTATATAGATATCTCTGAGTAAAATAAAGTAGCGAGGTTGGAAGCTGCCGTTCTAGCAGAGTCCTTTTCACAGCCTGAGTGATATTACATCAAGTTAAAGCAATTTCTTAAAATTGCTTATAGATAAGATGGTACCTAAGCGATGCAAAGGATCATCAGACATATGTATTTTACTAGAAAAGATATTCCTGACAAGAAATAAGAGGTAAATGTAGTATAACAACTCTTACCAAACAACGTTTGGAAATATCGTCCAAAACATACAAAAAGCTGGACTTTCTGGTTGTTGCTAAACTTAAAAAAAAAAAAAAAAAAAAAATCTTTTGTAGAGGTAGGTGGTCATTGTCTCACTTTGAGACGAATGATTAATATTCATGTGCGTTACTGATGTAAAATGATTAGACTTTCCTCGCATGCCCAGTGTTTTCCATGCAAGATGCCTCACCTTTGTGGTTTCAGGTTACGGCAGCTGTATACATATAAAAACCAATGGCAGGAAAAATTAAGCTCTTATAAATAAATAAATACTACTCCTTTAATCTTATAAGCAAAGAATCGGTTTTCATGTATATCAGTACACATAGGCAGGCTTATAAATAGGTGTTGGAGCAGTTTCTGTAGCCGGGCATCCGATGCCTACTAACTGCTTAGCCCAGCAAAATGCAAAGATTCAGTCAGCACATTTATACAAGATTCAGTTATAAGAAATCATTGAAGCTGCCACATGGATCTGGGGTCCTATCGATACCACTGGAATACATTAAGGTTTTAGAAGGGCCTATTAAGATGGAAAACACTGCCTGTTCTAGCAGTGGAATAATAATCCCTGAACACTTTGGCAGATGCAAGTGTGTTTGTTTTTTTCTGTACCGTACCTTCTAGGAGGGTAGAAATGTCCATTTCCGGAGGAGAAATGTTAGAACAAGGGGCCATAAAAACTAGATGAACAGAGGTTTATAGATAAAGTTTTACTTTTACTGAGAGGGTGGTAGGTAAATGGAAATGGCCCACCAGAAGTTGTAGACGCTACCTGGAGGCAATTCAAAATTGCATAAGATAGGCATAACGCTATCCTGAATCTAAGACAAGACCAATGATTGATTAAGGTTTGAGTCTTTGAATTAGGAAAAATAAATGGATAAAAAGTCTTAAAAGTCCTGCCTTTAAACCACACCTGTAACCACACACCCTAAAACAGGTGACCTTCTTCTGCTATTTCAAATATTAGGAAGTATGTTATAAAGGGATGTAGGAAATATACCTGGCCAGCATGTTTAATAATTGATTAGCATGGGCTTCCTCACATGCACATATTAACTTACTCATTTGCTCGTACTTAATGCCATAGATTGTTTATATACTCCTGTGCACTAGCGGCCTCCAGTGGTTGGAAGCTGCATTGCAGCTTGAAATATCAGGATGTTATACCTATATTAAATTGTATTGCCACTAAACAGCATTGTATAAATGTGGCCTTAACTTTCATGTGATTCTAAGTTAAAACACATGCAATATGTATTAACTTACACAATGTGAACAACTGATTAAGTTCCTTAGATGATAATACCACATACTGTGTAGTCCCCTCCTTCTATGCTGTTAATATTGAATGTATCTGCACATAATCTCGGGTGAATGATTCTGACCATGCTCCTATGTATCATTACCATGACTGAGTATGTAGTTAGAATCTAATGTCCAGATGCTGATGTTCCTAGTAAGGAAATCTCCTTGAAAAGGGTATTTTAATGAAGTATTTAACTGCATGTAAGAATCCATTCTATCATAATTGTGGGGAAAGGGACTAATTTGAGAAAAACCCCTGGGCTTGTATTAATTCCTGTATATTCCTGTATAACCTTATGAGTGATCCATCATATCTCTTTAATGTTAATGTATGTCTTTAATTAGAACCATTTTAATATGCAAATGAAGCTTAATGATCCTTGTTTTGATCTGATCTTCCACCTGAGTACTTATCATTTGTAGATACAAGAGACACGTACAAAGCATATAGAAAATTGTTTGTGCCCTTAGGGTAAAACGTACCATGAAAAAAATACAGGAGTTAAAATATTTATTCATATAAAGAGGGAAGATAAAAGCTACCTGCAAAGTCATATCTAAGTCATAGCTCAGATGCTAACATTTCTTCTGGCTACGTGACAAGTGAAATCATTAGGGAAATTATTCACGTTTAATAAACCAGTCTAAAAGCCTGTTCTGTAGTGTTTGGGAAACCATGACTTTTACGGATTTGAATGTTCAGGCAGGAAAGGGTTGTAATGTTTGTTTGTTGGCGGGGGTGGGTATGATTAATCGCAATCATCAATCATATAAACAGTTAAGAGTGAAGTTGGGCATTTAGAGGAATAGGAAAGGTAAAATAAAATTGAGAGTAGAACCAAGTGATTGGCAAAAATTGTGAAGATTAAGCTTTAATTTGATCAGCAACATGATATTGATTTGTAGATTGGAAGGGCTATAGGTATTGAGGGTATGTCAAAAGTGTAGCGCTAGGGAATAAAAATAATATTCCTTTAGAGATACAGCATTTACCATCATGAAGCAGAACTGATGCTTTTCCAAATCCTAACACTAAGCAAACCCATGTAAAGGCATATATATGGATGAGTAGCCCAGTTTATGTGTGTTGCATGGAAGCAGCAATTTTAACTTCTTGTTGTAACGACCTGCACGGTTAATATCCCCCCAATAAATTACCCCCACCTATTGTAAAGTTGCTGATTACTTCATGCAGCCAGATTTGGTGTTTCAATGCAAGCAGATGCTATATATACAATCAGAAGGTCATGTCCATGCCTGGGAACGCTCCGGGTTTGTCCGGGTCGCTTGAGCGGGGTCTTGACACGCCCCACTACTCACCCATTTCCCCTTTAAATGGGGGGTCTTTCAGGAACACCCCAGACGTCAGCAGGACCGCCCACATATGTCAGCAGGACAGCCCACTGACATCAGTGGGCAGTCCTGGCCGCGTCCCGTAAGCGAAAGCTCCATGTAGCAGGAGCCCAAAAGGTCATGGTCATGGTCATGGTCATGGTCATGTCTTGTAAAACTGTTTAAATTATATTAAATATATAATTCATATCTTTAAATTCAGTTTACGAGACAAGAAATATATCTATACATTCTGTACTTTTCAGTGTATAGAACTCTATTCCTGATGACTTTAGTGTTGGAAAGAAGTGTTGGAAAAAGAAAGCAGGGTCTTGGGATGTATAACGGGAGGCATTAGCAGCTGGAAGAGAGAGGTGGTTCTGCTACTTAGAACTAGAATGTTGTATACAATTGTGGGAACCCCATCTCCAGAAGGATATAGACATAATGGAGAAAGTTAAAAGGAGGGCTAAAATGGTAAATTATTTGCATTTAACAAAGTACAAGTTTATTTCAAAAGAGGAAAATTGATAGAACAAAAGTTCATAATCTATAACTGGAAGGTCGAAGGCTCAGGTGTAATTTAAGGAAATTTACCTACTGACAGGGTGATGGATATGTGTACAGTAAGGGAATTCTATCCTGAATCTAAGACAAGACCAAGAGGATTATGGTTGGTGTCTTTACATCAGGAAAACTGGGAAGAATAAAATGGGCCAAATGGTTCTTATCTGCCATCAAATTCTGTGCTTCTATGTTTCTTATGGACAAGAGCACATGGGATGGAATGCATACTGTCAGAGCCATGATGGATCGTGTGTGCTGATTTGGTAAAAGCTTCCTCCATACATGAACTTCCATGAATTCATTACATAAACAGGTTTCCATTTGATTTATCATTTGCAGTCAAAAATTGCTCAATGTTGCATAAAATCTGGTTAAAACACTGCATGTTTGGCTGCTTTTCAGAGCACAATAACTAATGTGCATTTTTCATAGCAGGCAGCTCCTGGGAAACAACTTCTAATGGAAATGACCGGTATTAGTGATTGAGTAGATTAGTTGTGATCTTGGCTAAAAGTCCATTAGAAGCTGACCTGACGAAGGGCTTATTCTACAGACGCTGGCAAAAGCTTTAACTTCTTAGGATGTGGGTGAAGATATGCTAATAATGCAGAAACGATTCTATAAACGAGTGTTAGGAATGCCCTGAGAGAACAACACATCAGTAAGTGAGTCTTTGAACAGAGGGAAAGTGATGTGATCAGAGGGTTGAATAAAGCCAGCAGCGGAAACCTGTAAGCCGTATGGATTGACTGGCATGGCTGAACCTTGTCTTTAGGAAAGGTTTTTGGTGTAAAACTGACAATTCTTTCATTTGTATCTAAAGCAAAAAAGCTTATAAGCCTTAAAAAATCTTTTTTTAGTAAGTGTAGTGGAGCAAACTATTTCCCGACACTCCAGATATGCAGCTCATCTCTGTCTAATTAAAAGAGGGATTAATTCAATATATTTTTTTCTGTATCTGAACATATAGTATATATCAGCTTTGACAAGGTACACACCCCTCCGAGAAGCAGATCAATATTAAAGGAAATATCATAAAATACTGCTTAGCAAAATAAGACATTCTATGTAGCTAATGAATGGCTTGTTTTATTGTTTGTGTTGCCATAAAGTTGAGCGTAAAGAGCCATAAAGAGCTGACATCTAATAGGACTGCGTGTTTTGTTGCCATTTTAAATGGGTTTGGGTTTCCCATCAATAAGATTCTTGTATATTCCCCTTATTCGAATTAGTTACTTTAATGATTGGGTTCTGCTTATACAGATACTTAAAAAAGACCTCTGCGAATTAGTGGCTCAAACCAATCTAGGTACTGTATGCTCCTTTTGAGAAAGGGTTTCCTGATTACAAATATTGTACTTGTCTTCAAGCCCTATGGATATCGAGTCACTGTTCATTATGACCATCGGGGCAGAGCTGGCACAGCCAGGCTGGTTCAGGGGTAGAGCTGGCACAGCCAGGCTGGTTCAGGAGCAGCGGTGGCACAGGCAGGTTGTTTTAAGCGCAACGGTGACACAGACAGGCTGTTTTAGGTGCAGGGGTGGCATGGGGAGGCTGTTTTACGGGCAGAGGCTCACCACGTCAAAGTGTGGCTTAACGTATAGTTATAGGGGTTATGCTGCGCTACTGTCAATGTCTGGCTCAGTATATAGTAATGGGAGTTATGCTGTACCATATATGTTCAATAAATGTTATTTATTTAAACTTATTTAATTTATTTATAAGTTAGTTTTTTTATTTTTTCCAGTTTACAAATTTGTGAAATAAATATTCTTGCCAACATTATTTTGACAAGAATCCTCCCTGGGTGCCAAGTACTCTAGGTACGCCCCTGGCCATTCTTGTCTCTAAAAAAAATTAAAAAATAAATAAAAACTGCTACCAAGTAAAAAATCCAAAACGATTTCTCACCATTATATATAAAAATCCCAATTTCCTTTGAAAGAAGGCCCTGCTGTAATTAATGCTACAGTTGTTGCGCCTCACACAAAGGCCACATTTAGAAGATGAGGTTGATCTAAAAAACACCTCCTAATAAGTTGTGGGTTAATAGAATATGAGTACAAAGAAACATAAGGTTAAATAAGCACTATAAGGCAAAGTGAAGGGTCAGGGTCCTAGGTTTTATAGGATGTATAAAGAGGTCTTTATGTAGGTCATGAAAATGTCATCTATTGTCAAATTTGATGTTACCATGATTGTTTATGTCCCAGTAAATGAGCTGTCATGAAACCCAACAAGACATTGGACTAATTGAGGGTCGGTTCATGAGCTTTCATTAAATAATGTTCTCATTAAAATTCTGCTTGAAGGAGAGAGGACTCCATTAGTCAGGGTGCTAATTTTTACTGGATTATTGGATGTATATCAATTAAGCGTTCCGTCTTTATAATTGCCAGCTATCAACCACCTAATCCACACCATTCGTAAATGTTTTAATTATTTTTCTCATTAGCATCCTGTGAACTATGTGGGATGGATCTTCTAGTTCCTGTTTCCAAACATCAGGAATTACACGACTTCTTTAGCTTTAACGCACAACCACATTCATCACTCTTCTGGTGCAGTTCTTGATGAAGATATAGTCTGTACTTTGGGAAAAAATGCCCTTTGACTCTCAAACTGTTGAGCGAGCAGCATGGCACACTGGCAATGATTAATGACATTTATCTACATAATCTTATTGAATTCATTATCATTTTAAGTAAAAAAAATACGCATGTTCTCATTCAAAAATGGAATAAGCTCTGATAGGACACCGCCTCTGCCTTCAATTAGTATATGTGTGTGTGTGTGCGTGTGTGTATATATGTGTATATATATATAAAATATATGAAAACCCCATGGCTCCAAAAGAAAAACCATACAGCCATACAGTTAACAATGGAATCTTCCTGGAAATATATTCACCATTATACGGTGAATGTTTGTGGAGGACTACCATGATTCATTTGATAATGACAAACGTCCTTATACTTTACCCCTAGACAGGACAGGGATTGTGGACAAGTGTGTTTTTGTACATAACAGAAAAGAAGAAAACTTACTTTAGCTAATTTCTTATTTTTTTTACTTCAAAAGCCAGAAAAGCTCTTGTTTGGCAGACAGCCATTTGCTTCTCTTTTAATTCTTGTATTTTTTATGCCACTCGGCTCGGCAGATGTTTGTCTAAATCATTGAAGTCTTTGTCTTTTCCGTTTTGGACACTTTTAGTGTTATGTGTGACTCCCTGAATAACAATGCAGATGAATGAATAAGTCAATGAAATAGGAAGGTCTTTGCTGTCATGTTTAATCACATAATGGTAAACTGGGACAAATATGATCTTTTTATGTATTATGGTAATTGCTCTGTAAGAACCACAAGTAAGTGCATTTTTCTTACATGTAATCATAACAATACTACTACAATTAAATGGAAAAGAGGGTAACTTCCTTCAGGCAAGGTAACTTCAATTACAGTACATGACTAGGGATCTGTCCTTAAACTTAGAAATCCTTCCCTGATGTGTCTTTCCTTTCACCAACAGACTAGATCATTGACATATAGGTTAACTGTGTTGATCACTAGATACTAAGTGCAACAGGGCAGAATCTTCTAATAGAACAAAATAAAACAATATTGTTTTTTTCTTACTGTTTCCAGAAATGGTACTTGAGGAATGGAGGACACATAGGCTATAAGCTCCTTAAAGGGGTTAATAAAGAGAGCAGACGCCCATCAAAAAATCAATATGCCTTTTAATTAGCTATACCATATACTACATGACCAATAGTATTTGGATACCCCTCTGATTATTGAGTTTAGGTGTTTCAGTCACACACATTGCTAATACGTTTATAAAACTTAACATACATACAGCCATCGCTATAGACAAACACTGGCGGTAGAATGGGTTGTACTGAAGAGCTCAGTGACTAAATGTGGCACATCTCATAGGATGCCACCTTGGCCAGCAGTCAGTTTGTGAAACTTCTGCCCTGTCATATCTGCCCCGGTACACTGTAAGTGCTATTATTCTGATGTGGAAGCATCTAGGAGTAACAACAGCATAGCCATGAAGTGGTAGACCACGCACGCACACAAGCACTGTGTGTCATGAGCTTCATGAAATGGGTTTCTGTGGCCAAGCAGCTGCACAGGAGATAAAGAGCGCTATGCACAATGCTAAGAGTCAGGTGGAGTGGTGTAAAGCACCCCCCACACACACTGGACTGGAGTAGTGGAAATGTGTTCTCTGAAGTGATGACTCACGCTTCACTAT
This sequence comes from Spea bombifrons, assembly GCF_027358695.1. Taxonomy (NCBI): domain Eukaryota; kingdom Metazoa; phylum Chordata; class Amphibia; order Anura; family Pelobatidae; genus Spea; species Spea bombifrons. The sequence continues at coordinate 33,451,012 of NC_071093.1, forward strand.
TTGGAAGTCTGCTGGACAAATCTGGTTTTGGTGGGTACCAGGAGAAAGCTACCTACCAAAATGTATAATGCGTACTGTAAAGTTTTATGGATAATTTAAGGATAATGGACTAGGGCTGTTTTTCAGGGCATGAACCTCTTAGTTCCGGTAAATAGTAATGTTAATGCTAAAGCATAAAAAGACATTTTAGACAATTGAATGCTATCAGCAATTTGAGCTACAGTAGCTTGTCTGTTGGATTTGACCACGAGGGCCAGCCTTCGCCCCCACATGCATCAATGAGCTTTGGCCGCCCATGACCCTGCCGCCGGTTCACCGCTTTTCCTTCCTTGGACCACTTTTTATAGGTACTGACCACTGCAGACCAGGAGCGCCCCACAAGAGCTGCGGTTTTGGAGATGCTCTGACCTAGTCGTCTACCCATCACAATTTGTCCCTTGTCAAAGTCGCTCAGATCCTTACGCTTGCGCATTTGTCCTGCTTCTAACACATTAACTATGAGGATGAAATGTTCACTTGCTGTTTAATATATCCCACCCAGTGACAGGTGCCATGATGACAAGATTATCGGTGTTCTTCCCTTCACCTGTCAGTGGTCATAATGTTATGGCTGATCGGTGTAAGTGTACGAAATCTGCTAGTGGACCTTGGGATAATGACTCATGATACAGACAATATGTCTCTGCAAGACCACAATAAAATGAATCAAATCATGAGGGGGCTCGTTCATGTCATAACCTATATATACATGTACAAAAGAAAACTGACAGGTTTCTACAAATGCATTAATAAGCTCACGGGTGAAATTCTCATTTCACCTATTGTTTTCAATTTAACAAATTATAATTATCTTCATAATAATCTGTTGCTTTTAGAACATCATGGGAAATGACTTCTTTATGACTTCAAATTCAAAGGTTTGGAGCCACACATTTGTATATAAATCAGATAAAACTAAAAATGTACCACTCCAAAAACATTCTGGCACTGAATGGGTCAACTTCAATTGGAAACTTCGAGGAATTTTAGAAGCTAGAACTTCTAATTAAACATGTTGATTAAAAAGTTGGCTACAAGTTTGCTAACTATTAAAGTGGCAATTAAAACAAGGATGGTAATTACAGACAAAGAAGAGTGAGCAGAGGATGTAATCTTTCCCAATTGTATTTTGGGTCAATTACTCAAAGCAGATAAAGTCTGAGCAAAAAAAAAAAGGACTTTTGTATTATGTTGTAATAACGCACCGTGCAAATTGGATCGTTTATATGTGAATAACGATCATGGTCATGTCTACCTAATTATTTAGTACAGAAATGTATACATTTCAACCACTTGATCTATTGCATTGAATGGCTGACATGAGAGGTAGAAAATAAAGGCCGAGCCTTAGAAACATAGCAACATAGAATTTAAGGGCAGATAAGAACTATTTGGCCCATCTACTCTGTCTGATATAAGGGATTCAAGCCCCTATCAGTCCTTAGCCTGGTCTCATAGTGAACATAGCTTTGCGTCTACGCCACGGCTGTTTAAATTCCCTCATTGTATTTGCCTCCACTACTTCTGCTGGGAGACTGTTACATTTATCTACTACCTTCCCAGTAAAGTAGAACTTCCTTACATTACCTTTAAGCCTCTGACCCTCTAGTTTTAGACTACGACCTTTTGTTTTAACATTGCTCCTCCATGACTTTGTTCAATCCCTTTTAAGTATTTAAGTGTTTCTATTGCATTTCCCCTCTCTCCTCTTTCAATTTACTTTCACCAACAATGTTTTTGTTGGCGAGGCTGCATGTGACATTAGATTAGTGGATATCTAAGTTAGGACAAGTCATGTGTTATGGATTGTTTAGACTTTTATCAGTTAACGTGGAAGGTCTGAATAAGTTCATAAATTCATAGAAAAACACAGAAAACAGTGTCATTTTTGACAATTATATTAATAATACTTTCCATGATAGTAAACTGATCTATAAGTTACTATTATCACGACTAGCAATAACATTTGCTAGCTCTTGCTACACCACCTCTCTCTGGCCTTGTCTCTAACAGCAGAACTGAGAACAGCAACAAGACACAAGGTAGTTTTACTGCGTCAGAAAGGTCTATCCCAGGCAGAAATCTCAAGGCAGACAGCGATTTGCTGATCTGCTGTCCAAACACAAAGAAATGGACGTTGTTGAGGACTGTAGAGACAGTGGTTGGCCAAGGATGATAGACACATCATGTTTACTTCCCTTGGCAATCAGAAGATGTCCTGCAGTGCCATAAGCTCATCATTGGCAGAAAAGAGTGGGACCCTGGTATACCATGTACTGCTCGGAGAAGTGGTGTTCAAGACTTGTGGCCAAAAAGCCATACCTCTGACCTGGAGGCAAGATCAAGCGACTCGACTATTCACAAAAAACACAGGAACTTGGGTGCAGGAAAATGTCAGCAGGTGCTCTGGACTAATGAGACAAGATTTGAAATAACTGGCTGTAGCAAAAGGCAGTTTGTTCACCAAAGGGTTGGAGAGTGGTACAAGAATGGGTGTTTGCAGGCAACAGTGAAGTATGGTGGAGGTTCCTTGCAAGTTTAGTGCTGAAGTTCTGCAAATGGAGTTGGCCAGAATATATGGTCTCCTCAATAACGATAACTACTGGCAAATGCTTATAAGGAAGCATTGGCTCTAAAATTATTCGGCAGCATGACAACGACCCTAAACATACATCCAAAGTCATTAAGAGCTATATTTAGCGTACAGAAGAACAATGAGTCCTCGAAGTGATGGTATGGCCCCCACAGAGACCTGATCACAACATCATCGAGTCTGTCTGAGATTACATGAATAGAGAGAAGCAACTGAATCATCAGAAGAGAGCTGTGGCCAAAATGTTTGAAACAACCTACCTGCCCAGTTCCTTAAAACTGTGTGCAAGTCTACCTAGAAGAATTGATGCTGTTTTGAAGGAAAAGGATGGTCACACCAAATAATATGTCTATTTTTAAAAAGCATTCTAACTTTACAGTATTTTTTTCACACCTGCCTAAAATGTTTGCACAGTATCTGTATGCCTACACTTTTTTGTACACCTACATTTTTGTACATATCTCAGGCATATCAGTTAGGCAGTGCTTTATCTGTCTGGTTTGGTCTTAGAAGGCCCTTATCTGACATAAAGGCCAACTATGCTAACATGGTTCGTGATAATTGCAGCCTTTACGTGACAATTACTTTAGATTAGAGTAATTAGTGTGTTTAGAAAATGTTTGTAGCATGCACCACTAACACCTCCTAATATAATTCACTCGGCCTGTGTATTTCCGCCTCCCGTAATACAAAATTGTTTTACTTGGGGGGGGGTTGTCTTTGGGGGTAAGTATCTTTGTGTGTTTTAGTTGTACTGTCACTAGGAGTTTCTAGTACAATAAATACTTTAGGAAAAATATACAAGTAATGTCTTACTAAGGTCTTCTGTGTGTGCATGTTGGACAGGATTGGAAAATGCACAGAGTTAGCCGGTGTCTGCATAGCAATGACTAAATATTAATAATCTTCAATGAAGAAATTCAGACTTCTAGGATTTTTGCCAAGTCCTTCCTTTACTATACAAAGTTTCTCACTTTATAAACAAGGGCTGTTTCTTACATTGGCCTCTAGATTAATAATTCTGAACAGGCTAATAGCTACCCTAGTCCTTGGTGTTGAAGCCAACATTTTCACCAGAAACGGAGAAGTTTCTTTACCTTCCACAGAAAACCTCTGTGTTTTGCTACAAGTAGGTCAGTATCAAGCAATCAAAACCATATAAAGAATTGTGGAGAAGGGCTAACAAGATTTCCGTTCCTCTGGGTGTAGCGCTCCCAAGCTGACTATATTTCACTCAGTCTGAAGAGAAAATATAGTATCGATGATGTCTGGTTATGGTAAAGTAAACCTGATTTCCTTTGTCCCATAAGTATACTTGGATACATTTAATGCAATAATTCCCTCAATAATCACTCAAGATAATATTCACTATAAATTCCCCTGATTGCATGGTAATAATCCAAATCTGATATTTTCATGAAAAAAAAGCGTATTCTATGATACAGAATCCATAAGAAAAATACGGAACACGCTATAGAAGACATTTCTGATACACTGTCTCTGCATGTACTCATTGTTATAGGCTTATTATATTAAAAAGCAAGCCTAGCTTCTGTAACAATATATCATAGGGCTCTTATCATTTGGTAAGTAAATTAAGCTAAATCAAATGAAATGATATAAAAGCAAACTGATTAATAAAACATTAGATGCTGAATTGCTTCTTCGGGTCCATTTAAAAAGGGCTTGTTTTATTTTGTAATTCTAAAAGACTTCCTGTTTTTGTGCAAATTACCATGTACAAAAGAAATCCACTTTGGGCGATTAAAAGGTTTTATATCTACAATACTGCAGGGTCTGTATAGCTGGCAGACGTCAGCTGCACAGGCTCCCCTTTAATGCCCCGTGACACCGGCTGAGCAGAACATTTGAGTCTTTCATCCTACAGTGAATTAGATCACTTGCCATATGCTGACCTTTAAATAAGCCACTTTCCTATACACTAAGGAACAATAATGAGAGAAAGAAATGGTGATGAAAGCGATATAAAATGTCCTAGCCATAAGATTAACACTTTACACCATAACAGGTGCGATGCAATATACCTCCGCCTCCGCCAGTAATCACTGGTGTGTGGCCGACTTACCATTCTAGCGTCCCAGAGAGAGAGGGTCTTGTCTGCAGAACTGGTCAGGATGATGTTGGAATATGGCAGGAATTCAATGCTGTTCACAGAATCCACATGGCCACGCATGGTATATCTGCATCTCTCACTGTGAAAGTAATAAAAAACATAATAAGGTTTTACCCACACCTGCATGTAAGACACAATACAGAGAGCCTTGAAATGCTGATCCTTAGTTGGGTTTGTTCTCTTAATAGGTAAGGAATGCTGTTTAAATCAAGGGTTGAATACATCCAAGGAAATAATTTGCATTCGTCCATTAACATTCACCATCATCAGTGCCAGAGTTTTGTATCATTCTCTGCTGCCATTCAATAAAAATCTCCAACAATAAGTACTCATTAGTCCATCTTGTCTTCCCATTATAACTAGATATACAAACCCATTGGTCCATCTTGTCTACCTGTTATAACTATATATACTTGGGAGGTTTATGGCCTGCATCCCTCTCGCTGATGTCAGGGCTCAGTCCCGCTGACATAGCGGTACATGCTGCTGTTTAATAATGCAGGGAATGGGGCGTTTCGCAATGCGGCTCATGCGATTCTGAGTTTTCTGGTGGTGACCCGGAGAAGCAATGCAAACCTGGAGAGTTCCCAGGTATGAATATGAGTTCCATACAAGGCACATCTATCGTTTAGTCCCTTTTTTGTTACAGCGGAGCTCCTGCCAGTCCAAACAGAATCGTTGAATTTGGCAGCAGATAAGAACCATTTGGACTATGTAGTTTGCCTTTTTCCCCCTAATCAGTCCTTTAGGATAGCCAGTTGCCTATCCCATGTATGTTTAAATCCCTTCACTGTATTAGCCTCTACAACTTCTGCTGGGAGGCAGTAAAGGAAAATCCTCTCAGTAAAACTTCCCCACAATACATCAAAGCCTCCGACCCTATAGTTTTAGATTATGACATGTTGTCCTAATTTTTTTTTTTAAATAACCAACCTACTTTATGTACTCATCTGCTTCTGTTATCCCCTTTAGGCTATGCAGATTTAGATCAGTCTTTCCTGATGATGCATCCTGCAAAGCATTAACCAATTTAGTAACTCAATATCTTTCTGGAGATGGGGTCTCCAGAACTCCAAACAATACTGTAGCTGAGATCTGACAAGTGATCTGTAAAGTGATATGACCACCTGCAACTTCCTACTTATAATGCCTCTAGCTATACAACCGGGCACCTTGCTCGCATTTCTTTATGCTTTGTTGCATCGCCTCCTTACCTTTAACTCCTCAGAAATAATTTTGTGGAATTCTTGGATATATTTATGATGCTACATGTGTGTACATTCTGTTCCCAACTTTTCATATTTCAGTCTTATACTGATTTATTTCACCTAGTAGACTTACACAATTGTATTATGCCTACTTTGAATTTGATCCTTTTTTAGATTTTGAAGTCACTTTAGGCAATGAAAAATGTGGATTTTGGCATTAAGACACACACTTTGCGTGTCGATATGCAACGTAATTATAGTTGTTTTGCTTTGCGGAGGACAGATTTCACCTCGTGATGTTGACCTCTCTCAGGGTTGCTTATCACTCAATCTCCGCAGAAACATATATTGCATCTTTAAATAACACATCCCAGATGAATTTCCTGCAGAGCCCCGAGATGTAATTATAATTCACACCCTTGTGTGTCAACAGGGAATACAGGCAGATAATACAGGAAAGCAGAGTACATTGCGCATAAAGAGCTATCTTAAGATGATTGACACAAAGGATAGACAAGTGGGCTGCAGGAAGTCTTGGTTGAGATTAATTATCTGCCACAACCTGAAGAGCCAGGCTGGATTCTTTAGCAATGTGAAAATGGACTAGAGTGATGGACCCTGACAGACTGTGAGTGAAAGAGACAAAGCAAGCACATATATACACCAGGTATACGTATACATTTCCTAGTCTAGGGAAATCTTCATCTAAACAGCTCTTAATAATTATTTATTTAACAAAAGTCACCAAGGCAGAAGAAAAACGAGGGTCATCAAGCATTGTGTGAAATCAGAGCAGCTGAATCAAGGATCGTAATGGGTGCATATGAGAGGAGACCACTGCATAGCTACACCAAGAACCATGGTATAATTGCTAGACAGGGAGCAAATTGGTTAGGTTATAGCTTGCACATGGGACCATCAATACACTGTGGCCCTGGGTGACAAACTCTAGAGTCAAAAGTTGGGGGGGGTGCAAGTTGGCTCTTTCTGCAAAACAGCCTGGTTATAGGGGAGAACTCTGAAGACCCATACTGTCCCAGTTACACTATGGGGGCTATATATAGCTGGCACCACATCCATAACGTGTTGTGCCCAGTGTTGGTCAGACATAGGGCACTTCACACATCACAGCATTGGACTAAAATCACCTACTTGCTTATCTACCAAGCTAAAAGCTATTTTGTGACGTGCTGAAGCAAGGGCCAGGCTTTCTATTAACGTCACAAAAACGCTTTTAACGCTTTGCTAGCGTTAAAAAAGATCCTGGACTTTTAAGACTAATTCCTTTCTGTATATCTGCTCCATAATGTTATTTCGTTGCAGTACACATGTTTGTGTTTAAATGGAAATTTGATTTTAGAAAATGTTAGTGACGGGTTCATTTAACAGCTGTTCTTGACATACAGGTAAAAAGCTGCCCTCTACAAATAATTACATTATTCCATTTGTTGCTCTTGGAACTAATCTGCTATGTGATTGTGTAAAAATCAATCATTTTAGTTCACTCTCTATGCTGTGTATTAAATATTTGTGAAATTACTTTTCGGCGCTAGAATTTTAGTCCTGTTCATTGGACTAGAGATAACCTTTTCCCTTGCCCAAGGAAATCGCTTCACTGTGCATGGAATAATTAAGTTGTCTCCAAAGATATAATAAAAACCTTCACGCCGGCACCATGAGCAGTGGTGAAAGAAATTTTGAAAACATTACAATGGTTATGTAATATGGAGACCGCTTCTTTGTTCAGCCTGATCTAAAAAACATGAGCCACCCTGCCAGGTTATGTTTCTTTAATGGTATATTGGCCTTTGTTGAAGCAAAAGTCTTCATAACTGTGCCAATCGGCTTATGAATTAGTCATTTTATAGGGCAGGTCAGAAATCTGAAGAATATGTCCACTGTTTTAGGGTTGCTTTTAGATTAACTAAGAGAGTCATGCCTTTTGCCCAGGTGAGCGAGATTAGGGTTTGAGGAATCCAAGGAAGCACTCATGATTCAAATAGGCTTTAGCATTTTAAGGACAGTAGCCGAGAAATGACATGCGTGTAGCTGTCTTTTTGGACGCGTACAGCCGTATGCTAGAGTCTAATGCCTTTATAGCGTGTGACTGTCTATATTAAGTACATTAAAAGACAAGCCACATAAGAGATGATAAAAGAACACAGAAGGTGCCATCGGCAACCAGCCCAACGGCTTGCTCCATATGTCCGATGGTCAGTAAAAGTGGTTTTGGCACTTTAAGGCCAGCTGCTAATAAATCTGAGGGTAAAGGTGGGTAGGTAACCTACAGAGTCAAACGACTAACATGCCCAGAGAATTCTTATTATTTATATAGTGCCATCATATTCCGTAGGACAGGACATAAGAATTAGTCAGAGGAGAGGATAGAAGGAGATCATTGGATGAGCGGAGAGACCAGTTCCGAGTGTATTTAGTGATGAGATGTACGGTAGGGGAACCTCTGTGAAGGGCTTTTGAAGTAAGAGTCAGGATTTTGAAATGATTTCCGAAGCGCACAGGCAGCCAGTGAAGAGACTGGCAGAGGGGAGAGGTGTTTGTAAAGCAATGGGAGAAGAAGATAAGTCTGGCAGCAGCGTTCATGGTGGAATGTAGAGGGGCGAGACGGGTAAGAGGGAGACCAGCTAAGACAGCGTTACAATAATCAAGGCGGGAGATAATAAGGGCCTGGAAAAGAGCCTTAGTGGCATCCACACACAATAACCTCAGAACTGCAGTTATATAGCACTGGATTAAATTATTATGTTTTCATCATATGTTTCTGCACAGTTTTTAAATATCAAATTGTACTTCATGGGGAAAATGGCAGCCCTGAGATTATAAAATAGTATTGGATTTCTTCTGTAAACCCCCATCCTCATTGTACACAAGGGTTTCTTATATTTTATATTTTTCAGTCTCTGTAAAGCATTTTTTTTTGCAGAGAGAATGAGATGTTCTTCTACCACACTTGACCTTACTAACCCTGCCTGCAAGAAATATTGTTTGGGTGACACAGTTTTCTCTCTGTATGAAAAGGATGGGTTTCATTCTTCCACAGTTGTCTGGAGCTCAGTCACCTGGTTATCAGAATGGTAAATTAAAAGTGTCACCCAGAACAGAGCATATGGAATAAGATGAGCATTCCACTTCAATTGCAAAAAAAAGAGAATCAGTAATATAGATTGGTTGTTCCCCTAAACCCGTACATTTTTATAAATATTTTCTAAGAATGTAATAATGTGTAGATATTTCTAACAAGTAAACATATAGCTGCATCTTACATGTTAAAATACCTCGGTAATAAGAAATGTTCAAGTGTCCTGCATTCTCATTTTTAAGTGAACAGACCCAACTTATTTGGGGCCAAGGGAAAGCGAAAAAGAGAGAGATAAATAAAAAAGGGAGAGATGAGATAAAGAAAAAGGAGAAAGATAATGAGAGATGAAGAAAGGAGAGGCATGGGGAGAAATAACGAGAAGGGGAGAGATAATGAGAAAGGGGGAGACAGTGTATGTGTTTTGAAAGTGTTGCATGCCAAGCTAGGGCAAGCTAGTTTGTGGATGCAATCTGGGTGCTGGGGCAAGTCCTGTGGATGAAATCTGGGTGCTGGGCCTAGGCCTATATGTGCAGTCAGGGTGCTGGGAAAGTCCTATGTGTGCAATCTGGGTCCCAGGGCTAGCTTTTGGGGTGTGCAACCTGTGATCTATACAATTTAAGGTTTCCATGCATTATTTATTTGATTTATACCTTTAATGCTGAGTTTACATGTGATATTTCAGCTGATCTATACCTGAAATCCTATGTTTCCGGGTGTTGTTCATTTAATCTATACCTGCAAATACATGGTTTGTATTTCTTATTCAGTTGATCTATACCTCCAATGTTGTGTTTGCTTTTGTTGTTATTGGATCTATACCTGAACAAGGGGGAGGAAAGGAGAGGAGTGGCACAACAAAAGAGGGGACAAATTGCCTCTGGGGTAATGACGGGGGGGGGGGTGTTCACCACAGGGCATCAGGACACCTAAGGCCGGCCCTGGATATAACCTAACAAGGGCTTCTTCGGGATGCCTATTAACTTTAGTCGGCAACTTTTTATGGCATCAGGCAAGAGCAGAGATGAAGTGTGATTTTCATGATCTTTTCCTAGCTGTGTGTGACGTCACCGGCCACATATATATCAGAGTGAAAAGTTAGTTGAGGATAGGCAGTCACCACATTGGTGAAGCACAACATATATATTATAATTGCCCCCTACCTTTTTCCCTGTCCCCCTATATGCCTCCTTAAATTGTTGGAGACACCAGTGTCAAGCACTACACTATCAACAGCAAATAAACCCAAATCATTACAGGCATTACAATGTTAGGTAGGCAATGTTTAAATAGTGATGCACAGTCAAACATAACAGCTGACAGGTAGCTGAAATTGCAGAAAGCATCAGAACTCTGATTTTACATAGACATTGGTGGCTACAGTAAAATCACTATGCGGCTGTGGGACATATGACTGTTGTAGCTTCGATTCTCCGGGCTAGGCTTAACTCCCCATTCAAACCCCCCAATAATGACACCACACCATAAATATGGATGAGAAAAGGCCACAGCCAATTTTATTTATTAGAGTCATTGTCACGCCAAAACCTGAAACAATAAACATAGGTGCGTTAACAAGGACAATGACTCAAACACCAACATGTAAATATATACAATAAACACCCAAGCTTGCCAAGCAATCCAGGTACCATAACCAAATGCCACTTAAGGAAGGGACATACCGAGATGCCCCCACCCTGACCTGAGGTTCCAGCACTGACAGCCAAGAACCTCCCACCAGATGTTACCAACCATTCACTTACCACCACAGTAACCCCCTGGATACCTGGCAAGCTGCCGCCCCACAGACTGTGACAAACGACACAAACCTACAAACAAAAGAAAAAAAAAAGGGAGGGAGGGTGGGACACGCAACCAGGTAAGCTAACCACAAAAAAATGGTTCCTGAGCCCGGGAAAGCAACCACTTATATAATCTTCCCCCAACTCCACCCCCAAAATTCCCGCCAAAAAGCCTACCCCTCCTCCGCACAACAGTCAAGGCCCACTATAGCCCATGCTGGCCCCCCCGTGGGCATCAGTGTGCTCTGTAACACATTTTTTTATTTTTACTCCTAGCTCCCCTTTTACAACCAATCAAAAAGTCAATCACAGAAGAAGCTGTCATCATGCACTGGATGGCAACAGTATTTTGACACTGTGTTCATGTTGCTACACACACACCACTGTGAAATAAATATACATCATTTCTTCCAGGTATTTAAAGTATATTTATCAATATTTTCACAATTTCCTGCTCTTGAGAACAATGGAAATCTGAAAATATATGATGGCTATCATCCTCTTACAATATCTTTAAGCACTTTGATCAAGGCTCTGCGAGACTTTGATCAAAGCCTGTCACGGGCTTCAGATCAGTAGAGAAATCCCAGAATTCAACATGGGAATGTGCCCTCTCATCTACTTCCACACCATAAGAAATTGGATCCAAGCTTGTTAGTGAAAGTGAGTTTTCAAGTACTTTAGGTTATAAGTTCAAGGCTGCTTCAATGTTTGAAGAACAGAAGCCATCATTGGTGTGGCTGACCTGGACCTCTCAAACCCACAACATCTCTATTTAAAGCAATCAGCATATAACATTGTCACTTCTAACATGGATTCTTAATATGCAACGCACTGCCTAGTCTTCTTCCCTGGTGATTTTCTCAAAGGTTTTATTTTTTTCCAGGGTAGAGACGGAACATTTCATTAAGAATAAATATCAGCTTCCCTAACAGAAAGTTGCCAACACATAGTAGTAGACAATTTCTAACAAAAAAGGAGTAAGTTCCCTAAGGAACATTCCAATAAATAAGCTAAACACATTAGGGGGAGATATATGCAAATATAATTCTGAAGCAAAAGGCACTTGTACAGTACCGCAAGGCTTGGTATATCACCAGTAGAGAAAGTGGTATATAGCTTTGTGTGGCCCCCAGATGCAAGAGATTGCTATGTATCAAAGCAAAGACACCTGCTTGCACTTGAGAGACAAACTCAAAGGATGCCAGTGTACTCAACAGAGGGAATCCACCCGGGTGATTAAAATTGGCCCTGGCACTTTAAGGGCAACAGCCAATAAATGATGTTCATGCAGCCATCTGCTGGATACACATCATGCATGCTTCACTTTTATCCTATACTACAGAATTTCTAGAGAGATTTTGTTATATAACAATTTATCAAAGAAAAAATATATCCACTCCAACAGCACCTATTTAACTTTTAGAAACATATGGGCTTTTTTTTTGATTGGTGGCTAATTTGAATATGGATATTTCTATATGGGCCAAGAGAAAATAGTCCAAAGTTGTTCTTGATTCAGTGGACCAATGTAGAGTGTTGCATACACTTTCAAGACTTCAGAGGTCACTTCTTAAGACTTGATTACCTCTTAAGAATGAGCCACTGAGATCTTCAAAACATATATGATGACTGTAATGGGTACCTCCATTAGCTGGAGGCTACATCTTACCTTAATTTTAGAAAGCCCATCTCATTTTGTATACTTGCCATACAGAAAACATCTGAACTAGAAGGGATTTTATCACTGTTGCAATCACGTCTAGCACAATCTTAGATCTCCTACTAGAAAAAAACACCTAAAGATTCCACCAGTTCTTTGTAGTAGAGTGTGAATTAACAAGGCAACACATGATGCCCTTGGGTTTATATACTTGTGTATAACCCCTTCTAATCTTGGGTCATTCCTATATAGCTGGGTTTTGTGAAATGGATGGATGTGAAAGAAACTGAACAGCGTCAGACATGAATCTGACATATTGTAGACGTCTGCGCATCCAGTTGGCTCAGAGTATGTGACATGCATATGGTTGCTGCTAAATCTTCAATTGCTGGCCTGTAATAGATTTTCCTGACTCAAATGTCATCTTCTCTTGTCACATCCCTAAGCCGCTTATCAGAGAATGCAGTTCACTTTTGATGGAATTACCAGATGAACTTGTAAGATGAATTTTAGGCTCTACCAGATGTCTAAACATCGGCAGTTCAAAAAAGAAAAAAAACAGAAGTAAAAAAAATAAGAATATGGAATAAGACTTTAGCCTCTAGCGTTATCACTTCCATACTTAAGTTAGACATGCAGAAGCAAGAATGTACCCTATGTGGGTCTGTTTGAGGGGATCATCTTGATACAGAGCAAAATAATATTAACAGGTATCAGCAAGGCCTGTAGAGAACTAATACGTGTATTGGTGGGTATTAACGTGTCACAAGTACCTAAGGACTATGTTCATGTGTGTTCTTTTATGCAATGTATCTAGCACAGAACTCGGCACAGTTGAGTTACACCAGAGATGTATGTGTTTGGAAGTATGATTTGTTGATTCTCTTGTAATGTTATATGTGGATATGTTCCCTCCTGCTAGCGTGTACTGGTTTGTCATCATTTTGGGGTAGAATGGTGGAATGGGATTGTTGTGTTCTTGGAAATATTGCGCAGAGCAGGTAAGTGCTGACAGAGGTCCATGTTGGTACCAGCAGAGCGAATAGATCCAATGATAGCTGAAGCTCCTCTCCTCCCAGAGAGGTTCCCACTTGGGAGGAGGCCTCATAGAACTGCCAGCATTGTGGAATAGACAGGATTTTGTGAGTTATAGCTGAGGAGGAGCTGTGGACAGTGTGTATCTGGGGAGCATGTTATTCCTCACCAGATGTTTTGATGCTCCTTTAGCAATGGCTGTACCTAAATGTCCATAAGCATACATGATGCCAGCAGCCCAACAGGTCCAGCACAGAAAAGCATGTGACCAGCTGTTTTTGTTAGCCTGTAATTTGTAGCTATTCAAAGCCATGCATGTTTAATTATGTATAGAGTTATTTAGCCATGAAAATCAATCATTGCAGAACAGGACTCCCCATCTGTAGAGTGATAAACATAAAACGTGGACAGTATTTTCAAGAACTTAGGGGAACAAAAGAGTTATATATATACCAGGGAAATAAAACCCAGGCTCGGGCTCAAAACTTTGTAAGATCAATGGGTACACCAGCCGGCTTAAGACATTAAAATGCCAGCTTGTTTTATGTGGTGATAAATACACCCTATCATGTCTTTATATTTTATTACAGCTGCTTTATTCCCAGTTAGCCTCACATATGACACGTCTAATCATTCATGTCATGAATATAAACCCAGCTGTATTCCATTAAAAAAAAGACGCCCATAGTTAATGGCATGACATTTTCCTTTTTTTGCAAGAATTGGTATTGAAATAGAACAAAGAAGGTCATTGTTACACATCACAACAGTCTTTTGGGGTACATTATTAATTTTTATGCTTTAAAATACATATAAATTAACAAGCAGAATATTCATCTTGCAACGTAGCTTTTCTAGTGTACAGCTGCACAGGTTATAATGGTAAAAAGGGTCCTCACTACAGGATAGGACCTTTCTGGAGATTCTTCTTTTAGGTAATTACAAGCCTTTTGTCTCATGCTCCCCCCAAACCCAAAATATAGATAGAAAGCTCGCAATAAAATGATGTTATTTTCCTTCCGTACCCGTATGTGTTATATTTGTTAACGTTCTGGTGTTTTTTTTATATTGGTAATTCAACTGTTATTTTTCTCCCTCATCTGTAGGCAAGCTATAGATAAAATATAATAATGATAGAGAACCTAGGGAAGGTCTTTTGCGCCCCCTAGTAGCATAAACACTAACACAGACACTTACACACGCACTCACTATAACACACACTAACACTTACACATACACACTTACACATACTCATGTAATCACACATCACACCTCCACAGCCTTACTTTACCTTGAACCTTACCTTCCTTGCTTGTGCACTGTGCACAATTACTGTGGTTTACATGACCCCACTTGGCCCTTGCCTCTGCCAGTGGCCAGCCCACTCCCGTCGGGAACTCACAGAGGATGATTTATAGTGACGTTTCAAGCTCATATTCCTGTCAAAGTGATTTTGTGAAGTTAAGTTTGTGCTTGTGACAAGCTATAACGTCAGGGCCAGACTGGTGACGATCAGGTGGCCCTGGCACTTTAAGGCCACAGGTTGGCTGATGGTGTAAGTGCAGCAGACAGCAGGATATGTGTGGCTGCAAGCTCCCTGTGGCCAAGCATATCTAGTGCAACTGTTAGCCAGCAGCCCACTGAGCATTGGCCTGGTGTGTCAGATGGCCTGCCCAGGTCTGTATAAAATTAAATTAAAAGAAAAGGCAGGTTAGTGACATATGTACCAACCTGTTAAACTGATTTTTTGCAGCATTAACCTTGGCATCTCTTACATTAACCTTGGCACCCCAAATATGTCAAGGCAGCACAGCTGTTTTAATAAGTTTGAATGTTGCCCTTTCTATACTTGTTAACGGTTCTGCTAATGGGTAGCAAAGTGGGCAGTGTGCGTGCCATTGTTTTATGCATCGCTAGCCTCAGAAATCCTTAAACAGAGTGGGAGGGCAAATGGTCAAATCTCCCTACCCACAGAAAGAGGAAAGTGGCCTGGAGACCCTGGGGCCAAATCTGGACAATTCCCAGCTGTGTGGTTCATTCTGTACTAATCTATGAGGCCAAAGATTTGGGCAGAAGCTATTACAACCAGAGACAAAGAAACAGCTAGCCTGGGCTCCTATAATTTTACTGCTATTTCTAAAATAACGTGTCCTTGATTTTAATATAGCCTTAACTATAACACTATATGAAATAAAATAATAAAGCGAAGCAAATCATAATTGCCCAAGGTCAGCTGATATAGAAGATTCACAGGTATGAAGAAATGGGCAGGAAGGCCAAAATGTCCTTATTCATAAAAACTCTAAGGAAACAATGCAGATTCTCTTTCATTTTAAATATATGAGCGCTATTTACAGCTTCTCTCATTATGGGGACCTCAGGCATCAGTAATTCTGCTAATAGTATAATGAGATTATAACTCTCAGTCACTCAATCCAGATGGTTTGAAGTGATTTACACAGTTATATGATTATTTCGAGTATTTATTGGACATGTCAGTATCTGCTTGCCTTCTCGCCATTTTTTCTGTGGGTTTTGTCAGTTCCATGGTAATGCAGGACCTCAAATTTCTTATTCTCAGTCGAGTCATTAGCTTCACGCCATTCCCCTCCGTGCTAATTGTACCCTACTCCACAGAGAATTGGAGGCATTTCACGTCTGTTGTAAATTAGCTTAAAGACCGCAGTGTGTTCTAAACAAAAGCTTGTTTACAGATCTTACATGGCACTAATGTTAAAACATATATTTTCAATTAAACGGCTATTTTCACACTTTCCCTTTTCCACAACCTGTATGCTGCCCTTATTATATCATGCCCTCATCTTCACGCTGCCTTTTTACTGCACATAAAATGATTCCGTTTCCTACCATGCACTCTGTATTACATCCTACTCTTCATTATTCTCACATTACATACCTTTCTCCCTTTGTCATCCCCTTTCTGCCAAATGTACGCCTAATTAACAAAACCTATGATAAAAAAGCATGATTCTTTTGTTCTTAAGTGGTTTCATGTAGCTACAGAATTATGATTGCTGCTTCCATAGTAACATTTTGGAACACTGGCTCTAAAAATGAATTCAACCCTGGCACAACAGGAATTTTATAAGTTAAACTTTGATTTGAAAATGATCACCTGGGAACTACCTGTGGTTCCTCTACGTGCCCCCAGACACTTTTCTTTACTAAGTAAACCCCTTTCCAACCACATTCCTTAATTTTTTTTAAAGTAATTAATAATTGGACCTTGGCATACCCTAAGGGCTAAGGTGTCTCCAGGATTTCTTCCAGGGGGCAAAACATCCTTCCCATCTTTCCCCTTCCCTACCCAATAGCTATTTACCTCCCCCTATTGTCTACGTTTGTTTGCTCAGGACATGTACAGATCTTTACAATAGCTGGGGTGGTAAAGATTAGCCACAACCACCCCAATCTACAATATCCTACGGTGTTCTGCCAGTAACTGTATGTAATGGGAGCTGCGGCCAACATATAACTACAATTCGCATGGAGTTCAGCTAGCAACAGGGCTGGTGAAAATTACTGTAGGTGCACTCAACAAACATTAGTGTTTGTACTGTAGCCCCCCAAAATAGGACACTTGGTAGTTTTGCCGCAGTTGTGGTAACATTTGGCACTCAAAGTGCTGTTATTACTTTTATCATTTCTTTTGATGTTTAGTCAAATAAATGGATGGCTGAGAATTGTGAGATGTGCATTTCACAGCAGCTGCAGTACCAGCCTATAAGCTGACCTTTTGACAGTGAAATGTCTCAACAGCTGAAATATTAACTAACCCTAGCTGAAATAAACGTTTGAAATAAACTGCCTTGTGTCTGCAGCATGCAAACTGTGTCTACTACCGCTCCCTCTCCTGCTGATGGTCCAGGGGGCCTCTAATATACTCTAGGGCATGAGTAAAATAACTACAAATGTACTATTTCTACAAAAGTCATATTAATGATAACACGCTTTGCATATGGGAGTAGTGGATGCTGATGACACAGGTGTGGAGTGTGATTTCCCTTCATAAATCAGAAATACGAGAAATGCAAACTAGAAGACTTGTTTTTGCAGTAGAGTAAAAGTAACGAGTTCTGTAGCTGTGTGCTAAGTATACCAGTCCCACTCATAGGCTGGTGGAAGGTATTGGAAGTTCCAGCTCATACACTTCTGGACAGATTGGCCATGCTTGGCTTTATGCTCTCTCTGGCATTACAGTCTAGTACCTATGCCACAGGGCTCACCTCAACAGCTTACCAGCTGACTTTAGTTCATAATGTGTAAGATAACAGGATTCCCTGAGAAGTCTGTGCCACATATGATCAAAGGTAAGCATGAATGACATTGAAAGGGTTAGAATTTATCAAAATAACTGTCCTCTTATCATATGAGGGCATAAAAGAAACACAATTTTATATGTGCTGCATCTTCAAAGACTACCCAAAGGGTTAGGTACTTGTGACCTGATGAGGGTACAGCAGCTAATGCGCCGAAATAGTTCTTCTTTCAGTAAATGTTTAATCAGCTTTGAAGTAAAGCTGTATTGGAGGTAGTTAGAGCTGTGATGAAGTTGATTCTTTCATGCTTCACAGTGTAATAATACGCTATGGGCTCTTCTTGATGTCCTCTGCATAATGCCAGGAAAAGACAAGGAGAAGATACCTTCTTTACACCATGATGAATGAGCTTCTGATGGACTGAGTGCCACTTAAATTGAATATACAATTCCTGTCTATATCGCTCTAAGATTATATTCCACATTTTGAAGAAGCAGTCTTTAAAAAAAAAAACGGGTACACCTAGTACAAAGAAAGGATTTGGGTAACAGCCCTGCTACTATGTAAGATCACATCACACAGGGGATAAAAAGTGTTCTTAACATATCCGTGTATTTTTTTATATGAAAAGTCTGCCAAACAAATGGTGATCTGATATTTAAACTTCCAAACATTGACACTTTAACATGTATAGAATTTGGATTAATTGTAGTTAATCTTCCTATTATTAAACTGACAAATGAAGAATAATAGCCAAAAAAAAGCAGCCTGAACATTATTTCCCAAGCAATTTCTATGCGCAGTGACATTTTTTGCCTTTGCACTTGGGAACAATACAGAAGCAACAGTAATTGAAATTAATGTCTAATATCAATAATACATTTTGTCATTGAACTTCAGAAGGTTAAGTTAACTGCTTCCTATTCTTGATGGATGTTTTTTTCCTGTTTCTTATTGACTGTCACTATTCCCCACCTATTAGAAATTCGTGTTTTACCCCCATTGTGTCAAAATGAGGCATATTTCAAGTGATATTAAAAGTGCAGTCATTTTAATATAATAAAACATCAAGCATAACATACGATATCACTTCCAAAAGAGATTTTCATTTACAGCAAATCTCTTTGGGGTTTTCCTAATCATGCTGAAAGATATAGGTTTAAATGAAAAGAGCAAAAATGGGGGAAATCAATAACAGCGACTTTACCTATGACAGGTCAGATTACTGGTTAGCTGTTTTGGCTATTTCCCCATGGTAGATGTAACTAAATTAACAGATCTACAAAAATATAGATTTCAAATACAGTTCAGTGGGTAAACCCTATGAAATACACAGAGGTATTTGAGAAACATTATATGGAGTACCTTGCCTGCTTGGAAATGTGCCTATGTGGTCAGATTCTTTTCTCAATATTAATTGGTAATCCTGCCTAGGAGGTAACCTAATTTATATCACATTTCAACTTTTGAACAAATTTGGATTAAAATTAATAGAATGTTCTACGCTGTTCTAGAGTTTCCGCGTAATCATTCATTTTATCCGAAGACAAGATCTCTGAAGTCCTGAAAGCTTGTGACTCTACATCAGTTTATATGCTGGCCCAATAAAGGGTATCACATTTTACTAAATACGCCATCTTCCCCTGTCTGTGCAAGTTATTACACTACTGTCTCTATTTCCTCCATCTTTTATCATTTACCTGTTGCCTACAGGTAATGAAAAGGACGTTCTTATGGTGGTTGGGCTTCATCCAAATGCCCCTTTTTCTTTATGTAAAATATGTTTCTGTCTCATTCATTATGACTGCCAACCTGCACCTGCAGCTCATTTAATTTGATATAGGAAATTTTATTTGTATGGATAGTACAAGAATTCCAGGCCTCCTTACATAACTGCACCAATGACATTGTTTTGCCCTAGAAGATTGCAAAGAGTTTTTTTTGTACTATTTACATGCTCTACTTTACACCTGGTTAACCTGTGTACACCTTCTGTATAAAACCAGACGTAAGAGTAAGCAGCTTCCTTTAGTCTACTGTTCAAACAGATTGCTTAGAATCCATTAAAGCAAAATGGCTTCACATTTACTTTTATTAATGGAAATGGCCTTAAATAAAAGTACCCCATTAGTATCGCGGGCCATGGTATGCCCACCGACCTGAAACATTCTAGAGCATTAAGGTAAAAGCCTAGGCTGAATGTGCTCTTTGTAACCAGCGGTAAGATCCTTTATGGGACACATGTAATGGTTATGGGGATCACATTGTTATACCTTCATCTTTTCCTTTTCTAGAATAAAAACACAAAAGCTCTTTGGCAAGGATGACATTTTTGAAATGTCTAAGTCCAAGCATCTGAGCAGATCATTAAAGAGTACAGCTCTAAAAAGAAAAAGCATTACTGCCTAGAGAACTATCACCATTATCTAGCGAGAAAGGAATACAATTTGTGGCTTGATTACTATGAACAGCAAAATAACTAAAGAACAAAAAAGGTATTGTCAAAGGAAACCTAGTGTCCATCCTTCCCCATTCACTGCCTATTTCGATAATGAGAGACTATGTTTGCAAATGACGTAGCACAGACTTTGATAATCGGCAGACTGCAGATATTTTCAAAGTGAAATGAGTCACAGATGCTTGATCATATCTATTTAGCAATGCTATGTAAACAAGAGTCTGCCGCAGCCTGTAATTTTGGCAAGGAGGCCAAGGTGGAGGGTGCCACATCTCCTCAATTCTGCTCATTCCCTTCCTTGTTTCCCTTGCGGCATTGGGAGAAGGTTTATGGGGTCCACTCAGATGAAGGCTGCCAAGGGGGCAGCGGGTTAATGACTCTGGGCCTCTTTGAATTGACAAGTGGTGGCCTTGGCTTAAATGTCACTCAGTCTTTTGTGGGCTTTACTTGATATCCACCACACAGCAACCTTTGTAGGACCTCAGCTACTTCGACACAATACTAAAAAATACAGAGGTTCTTGACCCTGTCATCCATTCCTAATCCACCTGGTCTGGCATGGAAACACTCTCAACACAAGCACAATCTGCAAAGGAAAATGTGTGGCCACCAAATTGCTGCCTATTGGTGACAGAGATGGAAATGTCCTAAATTTTAATGCAATGTATTCAATAGACACACACTGGTCCATCCGCAGGAGGCATGGGGACCCACTAGCCCTATGAGAATATGTTTTCCCACTGGCAGACACCATTCTTGGGTTAATTCCACCCAAGGAAAAGACGTTTCCTGATTAACTGTGCACGGCTGCTTTAAACTCATGCCAGTGCATGAATTGGTCTAGAGCGATCCTGGCCAGAAATGGCATATTTGTTGCGGATGAGTTCAGCGTTATCATACTATGAAATGAGCTTCTTGGTGAAATACGACATTCTTTTTCAGCTGCTGAGGACAGAGATTACATTTGGTAAGGCAGTTATTTAGTGGCTATTTCTTATTTACTGTTTATCACAGCCTGTTAGAAAAGAGACAGTTGCCAGCACGGCTGTGATATGCTGCTGCACACCTTTGGTATTTTAAAGTTTTATTATGTTTTCTCACAATCTTGCATTTGATGGATGACACTTACAAGCTCCCTTCTCGATGTCTTACTTAGAACTAGAAAAATATGAGAGAAAGGTCACTGTGGACTTGATCCGTTTTAACCTTGGCTGTCAGAAGGTCTGAACAGACTTGCTCTTACTGAAGGTAAAGTTGCGCCATTCCTCGAGGATGAAGAAACCTCTGGGATTCTGGTGAATTGTAACCAATTACTGTAACTCACAATGAAAATTGAATTTTCACATCGCGAATGATAAAAAAAAAAAAAAAAAACATGAACGAGCTATAATAGCTGTAGGTATAAATGTAAAAAACAGTCAAGGGCATCTTTATGATTTAAAAAAGACTTCATGCCCTTATTTTATTTTTGTGCATTGGGATATTGTAGACTCCATGGCTAGTGGTGCCCCTTTGCTGTAGACGGCACCCTGATGTGTCTCACGGCTCCTTGCAAATTGCAGGACCAGGATGCCACTGGGTTCAATCTTGAACCCAGCTGCCTCAGAGAAATGCAATGGGACTCCTGCAGCACATGATAAAGAATACAGTGTTTAGGCACGCCTGACCGTGCGCAGCTGCCCTGTATCTGCCAGGGTTCATTCACTAAACTTGTGACACCAGGAGCTTATAAGTAAGAAAAGAACAGCATGTCTCATGGAAACGTTTACTGGGATCTGAGACTGCAAAGCAGACTGTTTTCTGCTCCTGAAATCTTCTCTAGTATAGTGTTAGTGCTGGCAGACTATAGTATGGATTTTTTTTCAGGTAGACAGTAGACTTAATATAGCAATCATGGCCCACGGTGAGATAAGGCTCTACTACGCCAGGAAAAAATTGCTGGAAGGCAGTTCCTTCTCAGTGATAGATTGGTATATGCAAAGATCAGACCTCCGCAGGTACTGTTTCTGTTACAGGAACCAGGGTGAATGCCCCCTGGCCGTCATTGCCGAATATCTCTTGCTAATACCTGGCTACAAGGTGGGTAGTCGGTCTGGTCCTCAGAGCTCCTGGTCCTGGTGCTCCTCTGGGAAAAATGTCCGTACTACCAAGCACACAACAGAACGCAGCATGACCACTAGCCCACTAACCAGATACTCTTCATAGGGCCTGCGGTTGCCTAATGAGGCTTTGTTACATGTTCCTTGTGTTTTTTCAGCACAAACGGATACAAAAGCATTTCGAGGTGCTGTTCCACCTATTCTGCTGAATATCACATGTTCATAGCTAAGTGGAACATCATTTCTAGTACTGCTGAATGCAGAAATAATTATTTAAGTAAATATTTTTCCTGAGAAGACTCAATGTCATCTGATACAAAAGCACACATGAATAGCTTGTTGCAGAAGACACAGGGAAGTTTTTCTGTCATTAAATCTGTAGATTAAAGAATAAACAGCTCTGTTAAGGTTTAATTTCTTAATATATTTGTGAAATTAATGTTTTCTCCAAGGGTAACATCACCTTTAAAAAAGAGACATTTCCACCAGGGTGTCACACCACAGCTCATCTGTAAAACCTAAAGACAACTTTACAGAACAAAACATTTTCATGGTTTCAGTAAAAGATCCTGATACGATAAGGTACATTGATTGATTATGTGCTAAGAAAATATCTGTGAATTATTTTGCAGACTGAGGTCTATAACATAATGTTGCTGGGCTAGATGCATTTGTAGCTTCCCTTTCTACTTTGTTCAGAAGAACTGAAAAGGATACTCAACGACTATTATTTTTTCCTTGGCTACAATTAATAAACTAAATGTTGAGTATAAATATATCTCTCTGAGCACATAATGCGCATTGAAAAGGCTGTATGTAATCATTGAACAGCTTTCCCAAGTACCTCAACCTCCAAAATGACATAAAGACATCTGGACACTTGTACAAGCAGATGATCAATGCACTCACCTGTTGATATCCCATATTTTGCTGTTGTTATCCAAGGAACAGGAGGCCAGGAAATCCCCGCACGTGTGCCATGAACAGCCCCAAACTGCATGTGTGTGCCCTTCCAACGTCAGGACGCATTCGGACTTTGCAAAATCCCAAATTCGAACTGTTGTGTCACCAGATGTGGTTGCTAGCTTGTTGCCTCTGTCAGCAGTAGAAATACAATACAATAGGTTATTTATTTGCAAAGTAAGGCATTACAGTGAATTTATTAAGAGGTAAAAATAATATAAATAATGTAGCTATTGTAACAAAATAGGAAGAAACTGCATTGACGGACTCTATGACTTGACAAATGCTGTGTCTGATGTTATCTCCAAATTCCCATAGACTGTACTAAAAACATCTGAGATAAATAAACCGGGGTAAGGATTTTATTGCTAATGAAATTCTGCCTGTGGCAGTAAATATTCTATACCTCTTTGCCTAAGACAAGAATTACTTAGTAACTCAACTGATAAAGAAAAAAATTGCAAACCTTATAAATCCTTCCTGCTAGGTAACTTACACTGTTAGGCTTAGCGATAAAGGTTGTGATTCTATTTAGGTCAATAACATTTAGGAATAATTTTAAGCATGGAATGGAATGGGCATGAAGTTCCAAACTACTTTTATAGGCAGGGGTGTTTGCTGTCCATATTGTCCAGCTGTTTCGCCACAGTTGGGTTCATCATTGAAGCAGGAGATTGTTAGAGGGTCTGCTGGAGTGTTGTGGGTCCACCACTGCCGTTTATCCCAGAAATAAGGGCTGAGCTGACCCTGCATAATGTTGAGTTTAATCAGTGAGGGGGCCTTAAAGAAATATGCTTACCATGCTATTTTTAGGAGCAGAAGGTCAGTGGGGCTGCCCCTTCATAATGTAAAGTGAAGTCAGGGAAATGAAACTGTAACTCACTTTCCAACTCTCCTGACAACTTTCAATAGTGAATAAATCCCAGTGATCTTTATTGCTAACTATTGACTTGAAGGTGATTGCAGAAATCTCAGAATTGCCAACATCAGAACCTTAGCAATGAGGTTGAACAACCCATTTAACCCCTCATTGAGACATAGGTACCATGATACTATTGGGGCCACGTATAAAGAGCAATTCTGGTGGTGAGAAATGATGAAAATGAAGCAATCATTGAGCTGGTTGCTATAGAGATTGCACAATTTTAACGTGTTCTCTATCGATTGGATATCCCATTCTGTTTGTGAAAACAAGTCTTGATCTCTTAAATCTGAGATAAGTGCATATAATACTACCATCGTAGATTAGGAATCCGCTTAAAGGGAAGGTATACCTCAAAATAACATTAATATTATTTATTGTTTTATATACATTGGGTAAACAAGACATGACAAGTAGTATATAACAATTAGACTTACAGAAAAAAACAGGGGAGGAGGGTCCTGGTCAAACAATTTACAATCTAGAGTAATGCATAACAGAAATTCCTATAGTCTATGTCACTATAAAATTCTCCCTAGGGTGCTACGTTTTATTAAAGACTATCCCTATTCCTATAATTCCTTAAACAAAATAAGAAAAATAATGTATTTATGTGCTTAGTGCTACTGTAAATTCATGTGCATTAACAAAATAGTTTTTACAGCACACCTATAAAAGAAAAAGTCCCATACGGAAATATTTATTTCATTTATTATTCCACCAACCAACTTTATTTTCCTGTATAACTATTTTTGTGTTTCACTCTCCCTGAAAAATAATATATTTTCATTTCATTTAATTGGGTATGACTAGCATGCAAGTTGTATAATGTAACAATATTTGAGGAGCCATAAAGACATGGTTTGGTGAGTTTTATGTGGAGGAACTCGAGTGGCCCGTAGAGAGTCCTGACTTCAATCCCAATGAACACCTTTGGGAAGAATTAGAATGCAGATTGTACATTCGTCCCCCACCTCCATCGTAGTGCATTCCAGAGCTTTACAGTCCTTACTGTCAATAATGTTCTTCTTTCTCAGCTAACTCTACTTATAGCAGGGAGCACGCCTTAGCATGCTTCTTGCACATGCTTGGTAGAACTCCCGTTCTAGTCGATAGCAACTGAGCTCCCTTTAAAAACATTGGGAGTAGCATCAGACAACCACATTTATGCTATTGGAGCACTTGTGTTTTGCTAGGATGTATATGATTGGCTGCTGTTATTCCCACTGATTTCAATGGGAGCAGAGCTCAGATCGACTTAAATGTGAGTGCTAAAGCATACTAAAGCTTCCTGGGTGCCAGGTGATGAGACAGAAATTGCATTTTCTAACTAAATTAAGCTCACACTTATATATATATAAGTATACTTGTACCAAATTTCATGAAAAGTAATACTTTTTCTAAATATGCAACAATTTCTCAATACCACAAGTTATAAAAAAAAAAGTGTGATTTCCAATGACTATGACGTGCCATGGATGATATACCATTATAAAGAGCACCTAAACTATAACCCATTACGACAGAATAAGCCATACCCAGAATAAACAGCAATAACCCATTACAATAGACTATGTTCGGTATCTCTAGGGTGAACTGGCACATCGCGTTCCTACAGATTTAAGAAGCCAGTGACCGGAGCCAAGTAATTGTTTTTGAGCGAGCTCATAGAATGTATTAAAGTTCAGAAAAGCACAATCATCTTTAAATTGACGTTAGTTGAACCAATTAAACAATTTCAAGCTCGGTAAACATTGCTGAGGTCAATCGAATGGACAATTTTATTGAGTTTGTACTTAATGGCTGAACCCAGGCTTATTTGCTAA
This sequence comes from Spea bombifrons, assembly GCF_027358695.1. Taxonomy (NCBI): domain Eukaryota; kingdom Metazoa; phylum Chordata; class Amphibia; order Anura; family Pelobatidae; genus Spea; species Spea bombifrons. The sequence goes on from NC_071093.1 coordinate 33,477,128, forward strand.
ATACATCCGTAAACCGAAGCTACGGCTAAACCCTTCTGCATCTGCTTTTACAATCAACAGTGTTATATAAAGGTCAAGTCTAAGGACGCTTCCAGCTTGTTACAATATGCAGATATGGCCAGAGGCTCCAATTAGTTATTTTGCTGGAAGTGAAAGTGTGTGCAGCTTTTCCTACCTTTGGAGGATCTATGCCGTATGAAAGAATGAGAGAGAAAGGACAGTAAGCTTCAAACAAAACTCCAGAAAAGCAGCACCTTTACCTATTATTGCCTGCTTCTTTACCTAACCAATAATGGTTTGTTCTGGTAATGTATTCCAAAACTGCTGTATTTTCTTGTGACCTCTGACCTCAAGTCCCTACTTAAAAATCTATTTCTATTTAAAATATGTCCTGCATCAAATCGAAGCATCTCCTCATTAGTGAAATTCCATTTGCAGGTCATACATTACAGCCAGCCCTAACTTACGCACATGGATGGAAAGAGTTAACGAAAAAAGGAGATAGGTGTAGGGTGGCCATGCATGGGTTGCGTGGAGCTAGTATTGATCCGAGGGTCTCACATTGATCTAAAAACAACACACTGGAGAGGTTTAGCTTATAGACTTAGGCCTTGCTGAAGTGAGATGGCTCATTGTCCTACTTGGAACCATCACATTCTGCTGCTACGGGATATCGTATATGATCTTAAAGAAGTGCAGAGCAGATCCTACATGACCAAGCTGACTCAGAACAAGTCTCCGTGGCAAATGGGCCAGTTACATGGGAGATCTCTGTAGCACTAAACAATAATTGAATGGTACTCGTTAATTGACGTTGGAAGGATGAAGGGCTGCGTTGACCTTGCAGGGATTAGAACCTGCGACCACAAGGTTCTAAAAAACCTAATATGCCACTTTTGCATTGTACCACCAAAGGTAAAATTTAAACCATGACTACGTTCTGTCTGTTCTCCGTTTTCTGTAAACATATGTAATTTTAAGGAAAGAGCTACCCCGGCTAGTAAAATGATCATGCACACTTCACTCCATATCAGTCATGATTTTAATATATTTAGTAAAATGCTAGTAATGACACAAACTGGCTTGTATAATTCTGTGATCATATACTTAAAGCTGTGGAGCAGGAGACAGGTTCATACAATTCTTCATTTTGTGAGACAGCTGTTTGTGATGGTAAAAGGTTCTTTAGGCAAACTCCATCAAACGTTTTTGTTGCTCTGCTTAAGAGGAGACAGAACTTTCTGACCATTAGAAGTCTAATCCATATACAGCCTACGTGTGAGTGTGACTACTCAATAATTCCATGACGATGCCCTTTGGTATACACAAACTGTTCTAGGGGTATGAATTTTAATGCAAAGAGTAAATATATTATTTATGCATCCCAGCACTTGTTATCATAGGCAAACGGTTCAAGTGCAGCTCAGCGTCCTGCTGCTGCCCGATTCTTATAACTACCGGCAGGTAATAGAAGAAATGGCTCCCAAATCTTCCAGGTTACACTTTCAATATCAAGCAGCCTAGTTTTAATATCCCTCCACTCAGGATGAGAGAAAGCATAATTCCCGTAGAGCAGTTGTAGAGGACACAGCTCTCACGTTGTCCATTGGGCACCCTAAACAACCACCATACACCTGCTGACAAGGACCTTTCCAATGTGACAGACCTTTGTGTCCTGTGCACCCCATGTGTGTATACTGTTGGAGGGTGCTGAGATATGTCATCATATATGTCATCAGCCTTGAGCATAACACAGGCCGCAGAGAAAGTGTTAGTGGAGAGGTCTCTGCCAGTAGCTGCTCGGACCTCCACTCAGGTACTTTTGGATTGGAGTATGGGTAGATCTTCCTCTGGGCCATATCAAGTTTAAAGACAACCCTGCCTCTCAGTGAAGGCACTTAAAACATCCCAAAGTCCTTGGAGTAGACAGGTAACAGACACTCTCCCCACTCTAAACAGCAATGACCGGGGTATGGGGGGGTAAATCCTCCGGGCAGGGCTCGAGTTATACTAGCCACAAACACTACAAGCATAGCTTTGGACATAGTTGCAACAAGAGGAAATTAGCAAAGCTAAAATTGGTGGAAGCAAAGGCAAGAGTGTGTAGTGCTATAATGAATCCCCTCCCACTCTGCTTCCCTACAACACAGACCCCACCCATTATGCATGGCTCCTCCCATTTTGTCTCCATAGAAGACGGTAATCATGCGACACATCTAGTCTACCTAAAAGAAAATTCTGCCTTGGCTATGACCCCCGCAAAGAACACTGCTCATGTCAACATTCCAGTGAAGCAAACATCACCAAGTGGTCGTCACATATTAAATATTGTACTTTTGTGACTGCAGTTGGTCTCTGCACAGAATCAAACATTGTTAGAGAAGGATCTGGCGGCAGGAACTGATGTGGGCCTCTACCTACTCTAACTGACAATTCTAATAAATGTGATAAAGATGTGGTTAAGAGGTTGTTAGATCTCTGCGAGATGCAGCACTTATCCTGCCCTTTAACATGCCTTTTGATAACCAGCCCAGTACTCATTAGGTTACAATGTAGCAGTGAGCATGAGATTGAATCATCCAGCGGCATCCATATTCATGATGGCGTCAATCATTATGAGTGAGGAAGCGCCAAATTAATAGAAAATTCTGCAACAACAGAAGCAAATAAACAATCTTCATATGCCATCTGTGGGTAATTAGTTAGCAGCAAGCCATCTCTTCACTGGAGTTTGTAATACGGATCTTTTTTCCCTTAATTTATGTAAATTTCAACAATTTTTAGGCAAAACAAATTATACAAAGTGTTGCTTTATAATGAAAAGTAAACTTTGTTTACAGTTCAGTGGGTAAAATTCTTTTTACTGGGTAACAGCTGGGCGATCTTGTGAGAAAACTCACCTTCCATGCACATGTTTCTGAAAGCTGTTAAGTGACTTACGTATGTCTGGCACCTAAAGAGTTAACACGTTACATAAGGCAACCAGGGGGTAATGTATAAAGATCGATTTTAGTGTAAACCAAAAAAAGAAAGAAGTGCAGTCGCCATAGCAACCAATGAAATGAATGCTGCAAGAGGCTCAGTTTCTACCACAGTAGAAATATTGTTCATACATAACTACCGGTGCATCCTTAAGTCTCCCAGTGTTAACCCTATCCGTCCCAAGCAAAGAAATCTTGCCAGTGGGACAATATACGGTATATCCTTTTGGTGCTCACAGTGTTAAAGCAGATCTGTATGATGGTCTATATGTCCAATCAGGCCCCCTGCTGTATACATGCGACTGTACACTACACTCTCAGCAATCGTGGCGAGTGGCTCCGGGTATCCAGGCGGCGGTCATATACTAGCAGACGGGATCTGACCCACTACCTGTAATATACATATGGGGGCGCTCTCTGTATAACCATGGAGAAGGGTATATTAACTTCTTTTATCTGGATTTTCGTGATTATTTCTCCCATTAAGTTATTTCTCTTCTATTGTTAAGTTGCTTATTTTGTTAATTAGCTGAGGGTGAGGAAAGGGAGATAACGTCAGGTCAGGCAATTGATTAGATGATGTTGGCTCTGCCACAGGCTGCTGCACGTCTCAGCTTCCCTGGCTTGTAAACTAAATACCCTTAAAGCCATGACACTGATTGCCAAAGAGAAATCACAAGCCAAAAGCAGTTCTAATAAATGAAAAGCTGTGAGGTTGATGGCACCCTTTTACAAGGAAACTCCAGATCAAGGATGTGCAATGATGTAGAATACACAAGCAAAATATTCCATATCATTGAGATTCAGCTACGTAGCTGCTCCATTGCTTTCAGGATTCTACCAAAAGGTAATGTGCAATAAAAAGCCTGTTCATTCCTATCGGCACATTCGATGTATATCTGTCACAAAACACAAGGACAAGCAACATATAAACTAAACCCTCCTTATATGATCCAGAAGTCTAAAGGCTAATGTTTTATGACTAATTGTTGAGACTCCCATCATGCGCTTTTTATTACGACCTGTACTGTCTGGAATCCGTGACATTTAACGCTGATAAATAAAGCAGATCAGAGCAAACCCCAAGGATTTTAATCACCTCCTAGGCATATATCCATCAAACAATCAATGATTTCTGGAGGACACCAACCAATAAAGGTCAATCATTTTACCGTATATATATATACACACACAGACACACAGACACACACACACACAGCAACCCACAAACACACATTATAAAGAACATATTGGGAATAGAGCAGCATACAGGTGAATGCTTGGCAGATGGGAAAAAAGACAGTAGAGTAGACAAAATATTGCTTTTGGAATCCAGAACTGCTATTTGAACCCAGAGCAATGTTAGCAAGAGCCACATAAACTGAACAATGACTGTGAGAATGGCTTCCAAATTTATCAGCCTACTGTCAATCTAGGGCCTTGGCCTCCACCCCTTGTTAAAGAAGTTCTGTCTACGAACTCTTCTATGTGGGCAGCATACTGGCATGGGACTGTGGTGGCCCAAGGATCACGCTACAGACTGATGGGGAAACAAAGGTGGGCAAATGGATGACAGGCATAGTATAATCAGATATTTCTGGAGCAGAGAACTGTACGATGGGTTAGAGTTTCAAGATATACTTAGTAAAAGAAAGGAAAGTGCAAGTTGGGCACATTTCCCAAATCTTACATTTTACAGTTCATACATTAAATAAACCTATGGAATTGTGTTGACATATTAAAGTAAGTAATTTATCCTAATTAGAGCCCCATTTCGTGTGTAAACCATGGGAGCAGCCAGTTTAACTTCATGTTTTTAAGATCTGCGATTTTGGATGAAATTGTACTCGTCTAACCTCGTCTGATAAGTGTTCTTTGTTAAGTAGACCTCTTATTGTAAAAACGAGGAATTCAACTGAGAGCCTTAAACATTAATGCATTCTCTGGAAGAACTAGTTAAAGTCTGGGTGTATTCATTTACTTTGCTTCTTTAATAAGTGCAGTTAGATGGCCAACCATAATACATTAAATTGTTTAAGTAGCATAAGATCTTATTCATACAAAAACAATAGAGAACATAAATCAAGAATGACTGAAAATGTGGGTCTGGTGTTGGTGTTTAAATAACAAGAGCTCTTCATTTAAAGAGACTAAACACATGGAACAAAACAAGCAATAGAAATATGGGATAGCTATAAGGTGACAATATCTAGTTGAAGGTGCAACTGGTGTTCTAGCTATAAATAAGCAGAACCCCTTCTGGCTAAGAAGAATATAAATAAAGGCCCTCTGGCAGATGTTTTGAGGCAGAGATTACACTTTAGAAAGTTTCATAATCTACTATTTTATTTTGAAGTCTCAGTTTTATGCACCCTAAGTCGCTCTAACAGTGGGTTGTGTGCCATCTGAACCAAGATTTTTAGCTCACTAATTATATGCTCACTGCCTTACTACTGAGCACCTGGGTCTTGATGACTTCTAGATTCAAACAGCTATGTTTTTTTCCCACGGTATTCCTATTCAATCAGGTTCTCCGAGATGCCTAAAACTGCTTTGCCTCTTTAGCTCAATAAGACCTTTGGTAGGAAGGTCAAGCCCCACTGCGAATCCTTCCCTACAGTTGAGATGCTGCTGCATTGTTTAACTTGCGCAAAGGAAAAACAGCTTTATACTGACATTTAGAAAACTCTGAAGTCATTATTTTGACAGTAGAATCATTGTCCTCAAATGCTTTTGCTGCATAGAAATATTTTCCAACACCTGTCGATCACCAGTGAATATATTCTTCAAAAAACATTTTTGTCTCCCAATGCCTAATTGTCAAGAAGCATGAAGGTTTGTTCTTGACGGTACTTGATGTGTGATAGTTGTCTCACCATGCACTGCACTCAGGAGCAGAATTAGGGAATTCAGTAAAGCAATGCTTCGGTGGGTGAAGGTGACTAGTTGCAGGAAGAGTACCATATTGGTGAACCATTTATTTTTACCCTTGCTGAATGGTGATAATGAGTTATTTTAAAAAGTGTATATACTTAGATGAATATTCCCATAAATGACTATGCCAAAACGTTCACAAAATGTATAAATTACCAATGTTTGCCACTACCGCCAAAATCAGTTTAGTTGTCAATCAACATATACTTCCATGCATGTGCATATTTTTACTAATCCCTAATTTTACAACTTCCTTATTGCTCTACCTGCTCCAAGATCGTCATCTCTTCAATTCATCCTAAAAGCAGCTGCCTATATATTCTGTGTCTCCAGAAAAAAACAACATTTAACCACCTTCTTGGCTATAAGCTTTTCTATTCCTAACCTTGTCCCCTTTCTTTTGTAGCACACAAAGCCCTCTTACTCATCTTATTTACACTTAGGTCCATAAATATTTGGAAAATGAAACAATTTTCATAATTTTGACTCTGTACGCCACAATGGATCAAGATGTGATTGGAATGGAGACTTTCAGCTTTCACATTCAAATGAATGGTTTATGAATTACAGCAAATCTCATCAAAAGTCTCTCATGTTTAGGGGCTCAAAAGCGATTGGGCAAACTAATATAATAATAAGCAAAATGATTATTCTTAATACTTGGTTAAAAAGCCTTTGTAGCGAATGACTGTCAAGTCTAGAACTATCTGCCCTCAGTTTTGTCTTCATCAAGTGAAATGACTCAGACAGTGAAGAATATTGCACTTTTTTGCCTTGAAAAGCTCCTTGGTTGCATCGTCCTATCAGTTTTGCAGCATTTGGCTGAACCTGAGCTAATATTGTGCCCGTATGCACTTCAGAATTCATCCTGCTGCCTCTGTCAGCCGTCGTATTATCACTAAACACTAGTGATCCAGCTCCATTGTCAGCCATACATGCCAATGCCATAACACTGCCTCCACAATGTTTCACAGATACGTTTGATCATGAGTTGTTCCTTCTGTTCTCCATACTTTCCTCCTCCCCTCGTTCTAATATAGATTGATCTTTCATCTGTCCAAAGATTATTGTTTCCTGAACTGAGCGGGCATTTTTATATGTTTTCTGGAAAAGTTTAATATGGCCTACCAATTCTTGAGGCTTACCAGTGGTTTGCACCTTGTGGTACCTCCTGGAGATTGTTCCTAACATGGGTTGTGAATGGGTTTTTCTTCATCAATGAGGAAATTCTGCGACCATTCACTAAATTTTTCCTTTGTGGTTGTCCAGCCCTTTTGGTGTGGGTTTGTTCTTTTCCAGAATGCACCAACTTGTTGATATAGTCACTCGTAATGTTTCTGCTGTGTGTCTGATGGATTTGTTTTGTTTTTCAACCTAACCTGCATTATTTTAATTGACAAGTCTTTGGAACTCATATCGAGAGGCCAGAGCTACAGCTTCCAAATGCAAATGCCACATTTGGAACCAACTCCAGACATTTTAACTTGTTCCTTGTTAATGAAATAATGAAGGGACAGCCTGCACCTGGCCACAAAACAGCTTCTTGGCCAATTGTCTAATTACTTTTGAGACCCTGAAAACGGAGGAAATGTATAAAAAATAGTGTAATTCCTAAACCATTCACCAAAATAAATGTAAAAAGCCTCCAATTAAAGCTGAAAGTCTGCACTTCAACCTCAATTTAATTTCAAATCCCACAGAGCCAAAATTATGAAAACTGTGTCACTACGGTGACACAAAGTACTGCCGTGGTATAGAGGCAATGAACAAAATGTCATCAAGCTCCGGGCAGGGTACCAATAAGAATTCCCCAGGTTTGCAACTTTAGGGTCCATTTAAAATATGAGGACTACCTTGGGATGTCTATAATGCCTGCTGTGACCCCCTGGCATAACATCTGAACCCGCGGTATCTCTCTGCATTTCCTGTGGGTAACCAATGTAAGCTATCACTGGTTAATTTTAGAGAATGCACAGATGATCATCTTGTTTAATTAACTTTAATGAACATGAACGGTCTCCCTTTGTGTTACATATCTCATGTAAACCATTGTGTTTAATATTGAAGCCCTATTTACAACGTTTTGACATTAATGGAAATGCTAGGGAATGTTTTCACAGCTATACATAGAATATGTGGGTCAACTGTGCCACTTAATCTATTTCCAACAATATAGAGTAACACAAGGGCGGAAAATATCAACATTTTATTGTTACCGATGTTTGTTACTGAAAATAGCTTTATTTTTGTTCACACAAATTTGGATACTTGAATCTTAAATTGATAATTGACCGACAAAGAGAAAACAGCAATTCTTAAGGATTATAAGCTACCCAGAAATCTCTAACAATAAATTGTCTCCCAGCTTCATGTGCGTCCGACTCGTTGGAAGCCATGGTAACAATGTGTTATTGAAATCTGATTAGCATTCTCTATGATGAGCTATGCAATGTCCTCTGGATTTATTTTCCCGCTGCTTAGAACATTTTTTTTACCTCCATTACGAGAGAGAAGTGGGGAGCAGGAATGCTTTTATGCAAGAATTTAATTAATGTGTTCTTTGCTTTAGTATTTTCGTTGCTTGTTATAGTCAAAATAAGTGGAAAAAATTCTTGGCCAGGCATGGAAGTCAGGTGGGGTTTGTGATGGCATTGAATAAAATGATTAAATATCTCCTCTTACCAGTGCTGGATTATAGAGAATGCATTAATGCTGCAACTGCAAGACTAGCTAAAACAGGTCCATTGCTCCCAAAAGCCACCTTGGTCTATAGCCCTAAAACTTGAGTAACTGTCCTTAGATTTGGACTCAAATTGCAGCTTCATGTCCCTACAAGTTCTCTATGGACTTATGTTTTAAGACCTAAATTTTCAAGGGTTGTTGATGTATATTCAACAATTATCAACCCACAGGTAGACATACTGGTACCAGAGGAGAAGAAGGCCCTGCTCGAGCGAGTTCACATTGGGACTTTTCTATCACACATAATGGCATTTTAAGTAAATCATAGCATTTGAATAATCTTTAATATCTAATTAGCACATTATATTAAAACCTTGGTGTACGTTCTGTGTGTTAATTTGATATAAAAAGTTCAGAGGAATTCGAGGCTTATCCTTTACAGTCACAGAAAGCAAAAACAATGAGCAGTTGGGAAATGAGCAGAATACATTTACTACTTTCCCTGTTTTATTACCAACAGAACACAGCTGTAAATAAAGTTTAGTGATGTACGTATATATTATACAGCGCCTATCTAATAAAGCCGTTCATCATTTTCTCAATAATCCCCATCCTCATTACACTACATAGCATGCAGATGACTGCTTCAGATTACAGTACTGCCCTTCACAGAGAAGATCAGCTCATAGAGAAATCAACTTTAGTGAGAATAGTAAAATAGAAATGGAAATGGCCACTTTTCTATTACTTGTGTTCAGGAAATGCATTATGGTGGGAAAAGCCAGTTACAATCTGATACCAGTTACAATTGTGCGCCCTGCAGGCAGTGGGTTTGCTGGCCACAGCATGATGTCATGTGTGTCACATACAGCAGAAATTAACAAAAACATTGTTTTTCTCGGAGCCGCGGTGCCAGGACTGCAATTAAAAAAGCAACGAGGTCCCAGGCCTCTTATTATAAAAGGAGCCAATTACGCAGGCAGTGTCACTAAGGGTTTCTGCGTTCACTCATTACCATAAGGTGGTCTTCAATACATCCTGGGCTTGATGATATCAATGTAAATGATTTATACTTACGTTGGGTGGAAGGAGCAACCAGAGAGCCAGTCTGTATGTCCTTCGCCAGTCATGATAACGTTTCCATTAGCAATAGACCACATCTTCCACAGACGATCATCGCTGGTGGTTACAAGAACATCTTTGCGTGGATGCAAGGCCACACTGTAAATATTAAAAGAAGGACATCCATGAAGGAGAAGCTGCTAGCAGGCACCAGAGATCACTAAACATCCGAGACATGTAGCTATTTAGAAGCATCATTAAAACTAATGGATGGCAGATCATTATCTGATTATCTGACAAGGTGGCAGCGGAAGACATTGTAATATTTATGAAGTGTCCGACATGATATATGTATCGCAGCCAAATGTCCAATAAGATGATGAGTGACCTTATCTGGTGAGTGCAAAAGTATGAGTAAATATGGTACACTTTATTCCTGCCCATCATGAACACACATTCATTATATTCAATGTCCGGGAGGAAGATATTATCACGTCAGATACTTGATGTAGAAATTGCCCTATAACCCTATCAACCTCTGAAACCTTACGCTTGAATCCTCTTTCAAATTGTTAAAACCTCATACATTTCTATTCTATCAACATAATCCACATCGCACATTAACAATAAATTCCGTGGGCAAATGACTTTGTCACAGAATAAGCTTTATAAGTACATCAACTGCACAAGTTGTGTTAGAAAACAGTTTATTTTATGCAGGTGAATTGACTAAACGTGCTTGTTTTCGGGTGGCTGTGCTCTCATTGAGACGCCTGTGCCGGATTTCTATTTTTCACTGGAACTGATGTCTTGTTTGAAAGTTATTTTTCACAGTCTATCATATTCAAAAAATGTCCACAGCCAATTTATTTTGTTGAATGCTACCCTTAAAAATAACAGCAGTGTTATTCAATGTAATGCCAAATATGTGTTTATGTTAGGAAGTGTCAAAAAAGTTTATTTCTGATTATACTTCCTTCTTTATACATCCATTTCTTTTCCACCCTTGCAAATACAACGCATATTTCCTGAAACTTTACCTGTAACTTGTTGGATAAATATAAATAAAACAAGAAAAAATACTCCTGATTTTTTTTAATCTGCTCAAGTAAGTTTTGGGCTCCTCTTAGACATATTCCCAATTTTACTTAGGTGCGCCCATATAAATGATTGGCTGGTCACTCTGTTCATTCTTTTTCCCTTTAGGTTTCTGCCGTAGACAACAATAACTTCAAAACTCAATGCTTTTCTTACTCTAAAATGAATCTGATCCCATCTTGCAAATTGCTTTGGCTCCGGGTTTGCGACAGAGATATCGGAGTTGAGAATCGTGCCTATATGCCTTAAGTGTCTCTAGCTGAGGGGAGCTATCTAGTAGAGACACCTGGCTGGTTTCAATGTGCTTTATCACGCCCATTCATCAGCTTCCATTACAGAGCTATCCGTGTGTTTGTAACAGAGCAGAGAAGAACTGGAAATGAGAATGTGGTAAAAGGAAAAGTCGCACTTGAGTTCTCGCCGAACTCTAAATCTGTGCTGAAATAAAACAGTGATATATAAGTTTATTGCTCTACTTGGTCGAAGGAGGTTGTCCTGTTATCATGGGCTCGCGAGGCACTGAAAAAACACCACTTCATGGAGTAGGTCTTACCCCTAACATTTCCAACGGCCAAAGGGGGGCACTTTTTATTAAAATGATGTGGATAGAGTTGTGTTGATGTGTGGCTGTGAATGATTGAACTATTTAGAAGCAGAATAATGTATTTTATTTAAACAAGTTCAAGTATACACAGATTTCCTGCCAATTATATAAATATTATTGTGACTTTTAGGTATAGAACATTGTGATACACTCATACCCAGCAAACATGCTGAGCTCCAGCGAAGAGGGACATCAGGTGTTGAAAGCGAGACAGGATCGTTTGTGTGCCAAAGAGGGACTGTCCCATTAAAACAGGTACAACAGGTAGGTATGTTTTGGGGAAAATGTGGTTCTATGGCTTCAGCATTTCAACTCCCACTCCCTTTGGCCACAGACTGGCTGAGGATTATGAGAACTGTGTAGTCCAATATAGATTGGGTCGCTGATCGTGGCTTGGTGATAATAATAATGGGAATCATAGATCATAGCTAAAAAGCTGAAGGTTACCCACTGATTAGCAAAAAGTTAGGCGACATTATCACCAGACTACGGTATTAAACCAAAAGTAATTGAAGTTTTCTATGCTCATGTTCTATGTCATATGAGGATACAGTGCCTCATTCAGTCAAGCAGCTTGGCTAGCTGTTCTCTTACTGATTACGTTAGCCAAACAATACATTAGCTGATAAAGATATACTAAGGAGTTTTTGGATGCAAATCATAAGCTCACACAAGGAACGGAACTACAATGAAGACAATCATATCCCGTGAAATGAATATATTCACGGATGCCCCCTGAGAAGCTGGAACACCATTACACAATTCCTCCAAAACCCAGAATCTTCAAGACTAATCAAACAGCATGTGGTTTGTTGATGAATATTTGTTCAGTTGCTTCAATGTTCTGTAACACAAACACCTTCATTATTTGTAATAAAGTGCCACACTGCCCAATTAGCTTAACCCATTGGAGGTTAACACATCTTGATGGCAAGACAATACATATTTTCACTGTGTTTTTAGGTACCAGTTCAACATACATGTCACATTTCTACATTCCTATATGTTTCTTAGCAGCATACTACACTATATATATATATATATATATATATATATATATATATATATATATCACTCAGCCCTACTGCAGGGCTGGCCGACTTGACAAAAGCGCAGGAAAGAGAACTGAACTGAGATGATTAAAAGAATTTTGCAAAGACTTTCTTTATGTTGTGTGCAAGTTGGGCTCGGCTCGCAACACGCTGGGCATTGAGCAGAAAGGCTGGGATGTATTATTTTTATTATCCTCTATTAATGAACTTCCGCTGTATCTACAATCTCTGAAAATGTATACACCAGGGCCTGCACACGTATTCAAGTAATGTACGCTTGCATATAAAAAGGTGCTTCAAACAAATGAGAGAGGCTATGATGAGATGTTAATACATGGTTACAAAAACATATTGTGAGCATTTCTGATCACAAGGTGGAGATCTTTGTCTCTTCTAGTGCAAGTCTCTTGGATGTGATCTTTGTGCGGCAGATGAGGTCATTATCCCACAAGGAGCCACACAAGGACCACATCTGAGCAAATCATCACCGCTGAAAGCTATACAGTGGCACAGTAGTTTAATAAAACCCTATATAAGTGTCTAGACCAATATGATGTATATCTCAGTCCTACACATTACATCATTAGTAAAACAGAAAGTAGAAAGTCTGTAGTGAGACATTTTATCTAGTTCACTCGATAAGCACTCCCCATTAGAGAAAATGTTCTGTGATATGCTCAATACAAAGGTTATGTTATATGATCAATGAACGGGTTAAGATTGCTATGTATTTGGGTGATATTCTTGATTTTACTGAAAACCCCAGCTATTGCCTTACATCTTTCTGTTAACAAGCTGCATTCACAGCAGCATTTCTCACAGGTCTATAGCAGCATTAACCTTGGCAGAGAGTCTGCATAGAATTCCAGGAGAGGCCTATTTAGCGTGTTGTAATGTTCCTTCCATCAAGGTGTCAGGGAGCTATAAGATATTAGTTTAGCAGCAGGCTGTGGACATCTATTCCTCCCACTGACAGTGATGGGGCCATTGTGTTTTGATTTAGACTGACACTGCTAATCTGCATGTTGGATACTGGAAGATTGAGTGGCCTGGGCTAACATCGTATGTGATGAGTGATCAAAGATTTAACAATGACCTTCAGTGACCTTAAAAGAACTCCAGAGACACCAGAACTAAAATTACGAGATTACTAAAAATTTCTTCTGTGCCTGCACTATGTACATTATGGTGATAATTCCATACGGCCAGGGAGAGCTAGCAACCCTATCCAAACGGTCCAAAGTATACCAAATCCCATATATCAGACAACATACTCGATGAACACATTTTCCAAAGTGGACTACATAGAAAGCTCAATAAGGATGCACAGAAATGATCCAACCATTGCTTAAATGTCACCTATTAAATCTATAGGCACCTTAGTAGCATGGAGAGGATGTGACCAAACACCGATTCACTGCCCAGAGATTGGCGATGCTAACCCTCAGTCCCGCAGCATGTTCCCAGGTATGCCATAATGGTCAGCTACCCCCTACTTTTCAGCATGTAGCGCATACTCCACATGTATCCTTATATAATTATTAAATGATTCAGCTGAACCATGGTTGAGTTCAGCCCAGCTCGCCAGGGTCATGCACAAGCTGGAGACCCAGGTCTTACGCACATCTTTCTGGACAGATGCTATGACAGCACTTTAGTTAGCTTCATTCTGGCTTATGTTCCTCCCCTCCTAATGGGTTATGCCAGTTAAACACAGTGAGCAAAGCTTTAACTATCATTTCCTTCTTGTTCTTGTTTTTGATAGAAAAGCTAATTTTGTCTATTGCTGCTGAAAATAATGGAGTATCTTCATAGGTGTACAGAGGCCCTTTATCACTCCCATCACTCATGTGGCACGTTGTGTTCGCGAATTCAAGTTTAAAAGGCTAATTGATCATTAGAAAACCTATTTACAATTATGTTACAGCTAGAAATGTCCTTGTTTTCCCATCAAGTGACCCCAAACGTTTACGTTTAGTGTATACGCAGCTTTAACTCTATACAGAAAGGATAGAATAAAATGGAAAGTGACTGTGAAGCGCGGCTAGAATACTGCTTCCAAAGCAGAAAAAACATGGTAACGTTTCACAAAGGACAACGAAGAAAATGAATCTCATGGCTGTGCAGAGAAGTTGAGATTAGCCCTGCTCTCTGTTGGCTGAAAGCTCTGTGTGAATCCTTTCATGGAGAGATATATAACCATATGTCCAATAGGCAGCTCATCTCACAATACATGACAAGCGTTATGGAAATAGAAAGTGACAGTCAAAAGACTTTCATTCTAAAGCAGAGGCTTCTATTTCCTCACCTCTGCTCCCAGCTCAATTGAGTGCATTTTGCAGGGTCACGCTAACCCCACACTACCTGTCTTAATAATGAAAGGCCCGTTTTCAGGCGGAACGCCACCTCGGCTAACAGTCCGCAATGGGGTTTCACCTACTGGCCATATCATTTATTTGCTACGAGGATTAGTAGCCAGATGCTAGGAATATATATATATATATATATATATATATATATATATATATAATTACAAGTGGAGCAATTACATTTTGTCGTTTTTAATATTTTTAGTGCTTTTAAAAATTGCATGATGATGAGACGACCAACGGACACCTGTTAGGACATTTTTATTGAATTTGTTTTAGGCAGTGTTGAAATACGCAGATACTGTGCAAAGCTCGCTTGAAGTTTTCGTTTTTCCTAGAATGAATTTAAATGATATCTGCTATTTTGAGACCATATTGCTAATGCTGGCTGAAACCCAAGATGATGAGAACATCGAAGTCGAATAAACCAGCCAAGTTTTACATTTGGTTATAGTAGCCCTTATGAGGTTTATTTTCAGCATCTCAAAAAAACATATTTTTAGAAAGGTGTATAACACTCACTGTTGTAGCGCAATGAAGAATGAGTTTTATGCGTGACAAAAACTTTAAGCAACGTGTAGGGTAAAACCTTAAAGGGCTGTAATATACGTGGCAGAGCTGGCCCCGCATACTTCGGTTATTAAAGTATTTGAGAGCCACTTATTGTTTATTGAATGAAGTGCTATATCAGTCCATAAACATCAGTGGGAATTCTCAGGGTTTGACTCGGAGCCACCAGGTGGAACACTGCCACTTGGTCGTTTTCTCTTTCTATGGGCAGGGGGCATTTAGCTATGCCCAGTCTCTACTCATTTTCCCTCCTACACAAGACTGTCTGGAGCTAGCCCTGCCATTATGCGCAGCTAGCCCCCAACAAAGAGCTAGCCACGCCCTACACAGGGCTAGTCCCGCCCCACACAGGGCTTACCTCATCAGCACGGACACTGAGAGCTCCAGACATGCCTTGTTTTAGTGTTTTTACATATATGTAGCAACTTAAAAAACACGTATACAGTTCCCAGATGTTACTGGAGTCCCATGATCATACCTGGGAGATCTCCTGGATTTGCCCAGAGACTCCGGGTGAAGCGCCACTATATCCTGTCATACTAGACACAACACAAAGCGGCAAAATGCGTCTCTGGGTGTGAAACGCTACATGCTATATGCATCAATGTTTGGGAATAGGTTTTTCTGTTTACAGACAAGATGCCGCCAGTGTGCGAGTTCTGACAGAACAGAAGATAGCAATGAGCCAAGAACGCAACGATGCTTGCCAATGTTATTGTTTCCTGCATTCACCGGCTGACTTATTTCATACAAAAGCACCACACGGCACCAGAGACAGCATGCGCTGCACTGAGAATAAACACATTGCTGGACTGGTTTCTCTTTAAGCTGTATGCAGATCCAACCAAACGATCAAAGGCTAAGAAAGGCTGCGATAAAAGAAGAAAAAAACATTTGCCAGAAACAACAAGCCGGCTCTGGTCACCTGAGCGCGTGAGAATGCATTTTTATACTTTTTCCTGGGGAGAAATAAAATATTTGTGAATAATAAAGCAGGGCTTTAATATGGCAGATGAAGAATTACACAAACTGTGTGTAGTATAACTACATATCCACAGCATATTTTCATACACCTGGTTCTAACATGAAAATCCTTATTCATTACATGCAGAGATATATGTGTATGTACTGTATAAGATTAACAACATACTTACTACGAGTTTCATATTAAATAGCTCTTAAAATATTGCGTTTTCTGTTTTAACAAAATGACAGTTTTCATATAATAAAATCTTATTGACAGCTATGCATTTGATAAACAAATTTGCTTCGACTCTCTCATTTTAGCTCAATCGAGTAGAAAAATGCTTATCCTTATCATACTTGTCCTTATACTATATTGCAGCAAACAGAACATGTTAGTAGTTATTATCCAAAGGGACCTTCTGATTAATGAAAGTATATGGGACAAAGAACATAATTAACTCTGCGTGGTGTTTGAGTAGGGAATGTTACCAAAACATCACCCCCTCCAAAGACGGCCTTCAATTCTACAGATTAACTTGTTATAAATCCCACGTTTCTTCATTATACCGTATTTACTGCTCAAAGAAGAATAATTATCTTCCCCCATAAGCCCGTATATTTGTAATATCTTTTATTACAAAAACTCATTTTAAATACTGTTAATTAGGATAAAAATATTTACATATATATACATATATATATATATATGTATATATATATATATATATATATATATATATATGTATAAAGTATACACACACACACACACAAAACCAATATGAGTTATTCTTAAACCATTTCTTACCCTTACAGTGAATGCCTTCAGTATCAAACTGTTGTGTGTATCTCTGTTTCCTTGATAACTCAACTCAAGGCGGTGAAAGAGTTAAGCACCGGAATTACTTAATGAATCCCTAAAGCTCAGAATATATCAGATGTGGCCCATTGGTCTCTCCTCAGTGAAGTCTTACAAGTAGTCAGTATTTGTCTTGAAACTGTAACATCGGTTTCACAATGACCATGCTAATGATATTGTCATTCTTATGATACAATGTGCACTGTGGCTTGAAGCTTTGATTAAAAGTAGCCATTCAGATGAAGGACAGCTTCCGCTGGACCTGAGTGATTTAACTCCTACATTATAATAGTTGTACTACAGCAAAGTAACATCTCTATTTCATTCGCATGCACTATTTAACATCTCTTCTTTGATTTCTGAACCTAGAAGCAAGATCAGCCTTACATCCTAGGACGCTGCCTAGGGTGCTGATGGAGGCGTCCCAGTAGGTTCTATCCTGTATTCGTACACAAGTTTAAGAAGGAGGGGTGCCAGAACCTTAGTCTGTTTGTTGAAACTCGGGAACAGACAAGGAATGACTCTGTTGGGGATGTGCAAAACCGTGGATCTCTAAAGACGCCTTGTCGGGTAGTCCTTAACTGAGAACGTAATTTTATATTGTCATCAGTTAAGATCTATCAATATTTTGACAGCACAAGCTTTTTCAGTCTTGCATCAGAAACCTTTAGGAGGAATGTATAAGGGCCAAAAGAGTGTATTTCTTTCAAAAGATTGGTATGCATACATGGGGCATCATTTCACCCCACCAGTTGGCCACAGCCAACACATGTAGGAAATAAAGGTACTGTTCCATGTACTCTACTTAATGCTTTCACCATTACCACTGAATGTGTTGTGTTAATAATAATTAATACTATCCAATTATGTCACACACAGAGAGGCCATTGGGTACTATCTTAAATATTTTTCAACAGCCCTTAAGAATCTTGAAGGCTCACATGACATCTCGATTGGAGTTAAATACGTACTTCAGTTCTCTCCCTCAATATCTAAGTATAGCTTTTATGCGGACACAATAAAAGGTTTCAACGTGTGATGTCCTGCTAAGCTTACAGAGCTGTCTCACTGGGCAGAAGACACCTCTCCATTCTATTTATTATCCACAAAGGCGCAATTTATTGTCATTACTGGTGTTCTGTAAATCAATATCCTTGGAGTTGTCTTTGACATCTCTCACTATGTTTGCTTGCAGT
Source organism: Spea bombifrons (assembly GCF_027358695.1). Classification (NCBI taxonomy): domain Eukaryota; kingdom Metazoa; phylum Chordata; class Amphibia; order Anura; family Pelobatidae; genus Spea; species Spea bombifrons. The sequence continues at coordinate 33,495,498 of NC_071093.1, forward strand.
ACAGTATATGTGTTATGAGAATATGGGTATGTAATGCAACCTCAAAGACTTAAAAATAAAATAAGCACAAAAGGTATGTTTAAGGATGTATCGGTAGAGAAAAGTATACATTTACACGTGTTTAACTGGTATACATCTTTTTTTGTTTTGTGTTTTTCAGTCCATATCATGTGCTGTGACAAGTTGATTAACATTCTGGCTTTAGTCATGAGGTTCTAGGAATCTCTGCTGATGACGTGGCCTCTGTGACAGCCTTTGAGCACTGAGTGGTGGGTGTAGTGTTTGGCTTGGCCTAACTCCTACCATAGCTCCACACCCATTCCTCCCCTTATGTGCAGATAGCCACAACTCTATACCTTCCCACCTCCAATTTGGGGCAAGAGAGGCAGAGATTAGGGGGACCAACACTTGACATACCAGTAAGGTAATTTGGCACACAATCATACCTCCCAACGGTCATGTTTTTTGTGGGACAATATGAATTTTCAAGGACTGTCCTGTCCCAGATAGCTGCCCTACTGTTCAGTACAGTTGGGAAGGTCCTCTGATGTCCTCTGACCAGTCCAGGGAGCTCTACTATCAAAGCTCCATTGCAGCTCCCATATTGCAGCTCCATGATACCATGAAGCTGAGCTCTGGAAGGTGGCTTTTTCAGGTAAGGTAGATAGATGGCCATACCCTTTGCCCCACCGACTTCCATTGCAAGCCCTGACAATTCTGGCCACGCTCCTCTCTGCTTATTACCACATCCCCCAACAAAGATGTTTCAATTTGGACACTTTAAATGTTTAGGGGTCTGCACCATTTGAACATAACAAACCTTTAGTAAGAAAGTCGATATTTTTCCAAATTAACCACATAACCATGTTATTGTATGTGTACTTGAATATTATTATAGTTCTTGTTGTAATGATTTGGCCTTCTCTCTCACACCCTTCTCGTGTACCCTTACCTCCCCATAGCCTGTAAGTTCAACAGCAGGGCATTTATCACTTTTACTGTACCAGCACCTGTTTTTAGAACTATGTGAAGTTTTGTATATATTATATTGCATCCTTGTAATAATGCTGCATGATATGCTGGGGCTTTATAAATAAAGTATAATTATAATGTTTAAAGCAATTGGGTTTGGCCTCAGAAATTTAAGATAACGTATCTAATGTACTGCTCGTAAATTCATTGGGCGAATAAAACTTCTAAAGCACAGAGGCCAGAAAATGTGTCCTGATTTACATGGCTCAGCTAATGTAGGACTTAATTCAGTTTCAAGTACTAAATTATTAATTTAAATACCATTAGATGAATAGCAAATAATTCTCTTACTAAATAAATTGATACAGGAAGAAAATTCAGTTAACATAAAATATCACTTTAATGTGCACAAACAGTAAAAGTTTCTAGTACAAATCTTAATTTAGAGCTAATGAAGTATTACCCTGTTCCATATATTCTTATGGAATATATATTTGCAGACTTGTGCATTTGGATTCGTACAAATTGCAAATGTACAGAATTTTGGTAAATTTGGCGATACGTGCAAAGCTCTGAAAACAAGGCCAGACCCCTCCCCTATAAATCAGACGAAAACAAAGCAAAAAGCACAGAATTTTCATTAGAAATTTGCAGGTCCACAAACTCGTTCGCTCTCTCACGCTCTCTAAATGTTTCCTTACCTTCTCTGCTGACTACTTTTGCATCTTCTTTATCTTCTCCCTTCTCTACTCTCTTTTCTTTGCAATCTGCTATCTGGCAAATGCGCCAAAATGGCAGGGCTTGCAGTGATGTCCAGAGTGTAAACGTCGCCATATTGTGCTCAGGTAATGTGAGGGCAAAATCACTGCGTTCGTGGCGAAGTCCTCTCCCCCAGTTGGAGGACTGGGAAAGTAAGTCACCGCAAGTGCCGCCATATTGCCCTCAGGTTATGCTTTCTGAGACGTCCTCTCCCCTGATTGGAGGATCTGAGAGAGGACGTCACCGCAAGCGGCACCATTTTGGCAAAGTTCCCAACAGGTAATGTCCGTGGAGATGCGGATGAAGAAATAAAATAGCAGATTAAAGAGAGAAGAAAGAAGGGGGAAGATGAAGATGCAGAAGAATATGTGGAAGTGGCCAGCAGAGAAGGTAGGTAAGCCTTTAGAAAGAAGAGAGTGAACTAGAATGAGGTATGCCCCTGAATTTTCAGCCAAACCAAATGGGCAGTGAATGAAATTCATTGTCTGGAAACAAATTTAACTGAAAAATGTGTCCTAATCGTTTTTGGTCCAAAAGACTGTATGAGAGGAAGGGGATTAAACTCTACCCGAAAACACAGCAGGGTATAATCTGAATTCCTTCTGGTAAAACTGGTGGATCAGTAGTTTACAGATGAGGAATGGAGTGAGTGGAAATGGGTTAGATGCACCAATCACCTGTCTGGAGATTTAAGAAACACCCTGTTACCCTACGACATTCTATACCTTTTTTGCCTATCTAGTCTATTAATTCACCCATGTCTTATGTATTTAACTTTTTTGTAATTGAGTAGCTTATTTTGGTTGATTTCTGCCCTAGGTATAGTCCCATCTGCATCCTACTACTTGTTCTCTGTGGATGCCATCTTCTATGCTGAATGCTAGGATATTTTGTCATATCGTGGCGTGCTCCATTTTAAGAACATGCTGCGACAAGTACATTTTGCTAGGCACAGTCCCTTATAGCATATATGGGACCAATTGGCCCATGGAGCAGTGGCGGGTCGGGTAGCTTTGACACTAAAACTTTGGTGATTTACCCCAGGTTTTGCGATAGAATCGGCCTAGGACAGAATATACCATTGACTTCAGGGTAGTGTTACATAGATTTGAAAGATACTGGGACTACTTAATATACAACAACCAAAGATTTGTTATCTCTGGATCAACGGGAACATACTAATATTATAGATACACGGGAAATTGTTCTAACCACAGATCAATCAAGAATCTGAAAACCTAGTTTGTTTATATACCTAAGTCTACCACCTAATCGATCTACAAGATTACACACAGTAGTTTCCATTAAAAAAGTTTTCTATAACACAAAAATGTTTATGTGCAATATTCTCAAAGCACATACAAACTTTGAAATCACTAGAATTTTACAGACTTTTTACGCTTAATGCTTCCCTTTGTGTAAAATACAGTTGTTTATTATGTTGCAGTCACCCTCTAAGAGACTCTGAAAACCATGCAGATTTCTTAATATCATCTTTTAAATGCGTTTCAAGACAGAATAAATACCCTTCACCATGTCTAATGTTATTAAACCATCTACTAAGCACTGATACAAATATAAAGCTAGGAAGATATCCATGCTATATGAGCATTTCATCTCATTTATAGCTACACAAATGTTTCATTGAGCAAAATCCCCATTGAGCTAAAAACAAAAAAACAACCTATTAGTCATTGTCACCCGAATTAAAATATTTTTTTTTGCCTTTTTAAGCATTTTCAAAAGCACAATATAGGATTTAATTATCTGCATGTAGTTAATAATAACACGGTTGCTTAACAGATGACTAGTCTAGATCCTTATAAACCCTAAAGCAACGAACTCAAAGGGAGCAGCAAACACAGTGATTTTCACACAAACCGCTAAAAACTGGTATTTTGCGTAAAGAATGAATATACAATAATGAGCCGAGACTCCGTATTGTGCTTCGTGAGGATCACAGACAGAAAACTGATGACCATGAAATAATGGGAGATGGTTTTGGCATCAGCCAAGTAAATTGTATGCAATCATTTCCCCACTGAGCAAACTGAGGTATATTGAGAGGTGGATATCTGCACCAGAAATAATTCCAATCATCTTCTATTTCATCTGAAACATGGGTCTCTGAAGAGAGGGGCAATGGGGGCAATCGTCCTACCCCAGAATTCTGCAATGATCCTGCATTGTAATTTCATTGGATAGAAAACTGATCAGGGGTAATTGCATAGTTGACCGTTTAAGAAATTGGTATTCCTTACAGGTACACTCCAGCCATCGCATGTAGTTTAGTGGATATGATAGCTGTGTGGCCTCTTTAAATTAGTGTGGTGTCCATTTTGCAAATGCACGGGGAGATTCTGCAAAATCCCCCATATGCATTTGGCCTCTCCACAAACCATAACAGATAAAAACCTGGTCATTAATTATATATTAGGTAAATATGTAATTTATACAGTATGATATAGACATTTGCATGTTTGCATTTCTGTGTTCTGGGATATGCGGGATGATGTGATTTGTATTTTGATCAATCATCTTTGTTATATGTTCTGAGGAAGGCTCCAAAGTGGCGTTGAAACGTTGACTTAAATAAAATATGTTTAAATGAAACATATGCATGTGAGTGCGCGTTTATCGCTGATTTCCTTGTATTGCTGGTCATTAGAAGCACCCAGGCAATTGAATATTTGGTGACTATGTATATATATATACACTATAGTTATAGGTAGCAGGAGATACACTGGTTTGGTTCTCAAGAATAAGCAGCAAAATTGTGTTGAGGGTGTGTGTGGTAGTCAGGTAGTCATGTTTTTCCTCGTTGCCACATACATCTAAATCCTCCCTTCTTGTTTTCTGTGATGCAGAGTCTGACATTGTCACGTTTTCTCTTGAAAACCTCTTTTGTGAACTGTTGATTGGCGTTGCCTTGGTAATGTCAAAGAAAGGGTGACGGTTCCTGAGCTTACCGAGTATTACAGAGGTTATTTTAAGCCGGTGAAAGCTGATATTTATTCATTTATTTATATTGAATATTGTCTTAACTAAGAATATATTGTCTTAGTTAAGGGAAGCTCCACCTAAATAGAATGGTTTGGCCTTACAGGTTTAATAGAATCAAGTAGTTGCATTATACAATAAACACGTAATAGCACACGTGTGCTATTTTTATTGACCTTTTAATGGTTTTTAACCAGAAAGCTGAAAATAAATAAGTTTTTTTAAAAACCATTCTTTTCTGCTCCTGGTATCCTTTTAATGTTTTAAACACGCAAGTTTATATCCTTGGTGGGGATCATTCCACCTACGCCAGAAGGTGTGAGCAATCCATTTATTGCTCACCATATTGTGAGTATATGGTGAACTGTTTTTATTTGTTTTATTCATTTTATATATACAGAAAGCACTATGCCTATTTCTGTTTAACTTTTTATGTGCACCTTATCCTGAGAACCAAAAAAAAGAACTACACAGGACTGCTGCTAAAGATATCCCCAGGCGAGGATTGTATCGCCCATGCAAGTTTTGTGGGACTAATTTCTTAAGCCCCCCAAAAATGTGAGTACCCATTCCTTAACTCTTTACCACACGGTGCCAGCCACATATTATATTATTGTGACTTTCTTCTCCTCTATGCGCAACCACTATCTCCTGTGACCTCCAAACACGTAATTTAACCTAGCTAAACTAAGAAGAACTTGTTTTACGAGAAGTCAAACCTATGGACCCTTTACGTAAAAGGACAGTATAACATGGTCTTTGTTCTGGAATTCTAATGTTAGGTTTAGGAATCAGGCCTCTTCAAAAGGTTCCACTTGAGGAGCTCATTATTCTGTAACACAGTGTGCATATCCTTCCTGTCTGCCAGTTCAAGACTTTTGGGCAATGACACCTCTAAAAGGCTGGCGTAAATAATGTACTTTTGTCAGGAATTTAAGCTGTACAGCCGCACAAGGAAGCAAGGCTCTGGCATGCCAGGCTGATAAATTCTGTCTAGGAAGTGCCCAGCTTTGACACTTAAAACTCTTAAGTCATGATAAATATACTTTGTTCCACACAAATACTAGGAACAGACAGCAAACTGACAAATACATGTGTACAGGATCCTCACATTAAGATTTCCTTTAATTAAATGGATAGTAAAGCATCATAACACATATAACTTAAGAAAGATACATACAAAGTAGAATCTTAAATATAGATTGTGTTTTATTGCATTTTCTTGCATTTTGTTTTTAAATAATTCTACCGTTATTTTTTTGCGATTTCCCTTCTGTATTTGCTGACGCAGGCAGAATATTTAGCCAACAGGAAAATTAATTAGGTTACCACCAACATAGCTGAAAGGTGATGTCCCACTTAGACTGCACGATTTAACAGAAGTAAAATAATTATTCTTAAGTGTGCCGACTGCCCAAACCCAGAAAAAAATCTGCAATCCCGTAAAATTTTGTACTACTTTTATTGCGACTAATAGAATGGTCCTGTTGATTTGGACCATTATACTGGTTGCTTAGAGCTAATAAGGCCAGTTTTCAAAGTTTGCACCAAAATTACTTTTACTGCATAATACCCATGGAATCTGACTGCAGATAAGATCGGTTTGGTCCGTCCGGTCTGCCCAGGTCTGACTTGGTCCTTGGCCTTGTCTTTAGTTTCACATTGCTTATGTCTAGCCCATGTTGGTTCAAATTCCTAGTGAAATAATTTAAATCTATGTCAACATAACATGTTGTCTTTAGATCAATGTAAATATTTTGGTAATTAAGAGGTCCACTTCAGCATGTGGTCATTTAGAATGTAAATATGGAAAAATATGGAACCAGTCTAGAATATAGTAGTGAATAAAGGTTACATAGCTCTAAATGACAGACTCTGCTTGTTTTAGTGAGAGATTTGCCACTGTGAACAAAACCTGTATTTATAACTGTCCTCCCCTGAAATAAATCCGCAAATAATATCTGTTTACAACACCAGAACACTGCAATTCTCTAGCCCGGATGAATTGCACAAGTCAACTTACTCACTAAAACGAATCATGCTTCTGTGACTATCCCCATAGCTGCAAAGCAGGCTTGGATAGCATAATTCTTAATGCATTAGGGTTATAATCAACCCATTGGAACCAACGTTTTATTAGGCTTTCATATCATTAAATCCACTGGCCTGCCTGCGACAAAATAATTCTACTTTATGACCAATGTAGGAGGATTAACAACGAAATGACACAGAACAGTGTAATACCAGTGTCTGACTCAAATCAGCCAAGAGCCAGAGCAAACTTTACAGCCAGGATGCGGCGAGGGCGTAACGGTGAAATTAAACATAAGGCCAGCTGATTGCCACTTGTTTTCTGTGACACAGAAAGCAAAATAGCATAAAATTAATATGGATGGAAAGAATCGTCTTTCCCAAATGCTAAAGGTTCCATGTGAGCGGGTTTGCTATAGCTGCTATTATCTTTGTTCCAAGTGAATTATACAAAATATAGCATCTCCCTCATTCTAGCCGGAGCCTGTATATATACCTTAGCCAGGAAAAGACAGACACTCTATATTGAACAAAGTGGCATATTCTGGCCTAGGCCAAATAGGCCTTGGGTGGCAGGTCAGAGGGCTGGTAGCCATATACCCAGGGGCAGATCTCCCTATTGGCTGATCAGCTTCCTGGTGCTCTGATTACTCAAGGGGCCAGCTGGAGAGATCTGAGATCTTGAGATCTGCCTTGCAGCTGACTACAGAGGTCTCCACCTGGATGACATGATGTTCTTAGCAATCTTCTCCCACAGCAAACATCCTTCAGAGGAGAGGCACTTGAGGACAGTGCAGAGGACGTGCGGCATGAAGTAGGGCCCAGACGGAGGGGGTGGTTAGGGGAACTGCGCTGGGCTTTTAGCTGTCCAGGAGGAAGCAGCACTTACTAGCAATATGTTTTATGTGTTGCGTACTCAAACAATGAAGAATACAACTGGAACCCCTCAGCTATCTCCCTTGTTATAGCCTGATCCTGTATATATATATTAGCATGATGCATATGGTAGCTGGGAGTTAACGTGATGTTTCCCTTAAGTGATGTTTCTTTCAGCAGCGAGAATTGTCTGGAGTTTTTTTTAAAAACCTTTTAAAGAATGTGTATTAAGGTATTAACAAAGTACTCATCTCCATGCCATTACACGGGATATCACGCTGTCTATCGACATCGCTGGCTTCCTGCTGACCGATCATGAGTAACGGTGGTCGCTGCAAGTGCCGGTACGCCATCGTATAAGGAATGCCCAATCAGGCAGTATTATTAAAAGTATGTTATAGGGTGATATGGAGTGAGTATGGGTGTGACCCTTGAACATATACAAAATGTGTATGCGGGGTATTACAGTAATGTTGTCAAACACAAATTGGATCATTGTTCAACAGTGGCACCTACTCTGTAGAAGAACTTCTAGGCAAAATGACATTAGTAATTCATTAATAATGAATATTTTTTATGTATTTCTATGGTTTTAAAAGACTTGTCCTGAACAAAACGATGTATAATTTGTGCCGGTTCATCAAATAGGGAAAAGGGGAATCGTGGTTTAACAAACATATGGTTAAAATGACAAAGAAACCTCTGGGTCTTAGGGTATGAAACGGGGTTAAAGGTCTCTTACTATTAGACTAAATTAAAACAATAGCTTTAATAACATTTCCTTTAGTTTACTATCGCTAATGATATACAATGTCAGTATCTAGTAACACTCAGTGTTGGAGTAATTTGCCATCGCATTTACGAACACTTAATCTGCTGGATTAAAGAGTAGCCTTCGATACAACGCCCTTCTTTCTAAAAATCTATATCCGCCAGAGAGTGTCTACTGTAATGAGCAAATACTTCCTCAAGCAGACAGCTGGCACATTGTAAAATGCTATCTCTGTGCTTATACGCCGAACACAAAAAGCATCAATAAACACCACACAATCACAGTATCAATTTCTTGGTATATTAATCTGCCTTTCCTGATCTCATCTTGTCGCAAATCCACAACTGCCAAGATGGCTGGAAATATGATGATTCAAAGTGCTTTATTAAACAACAAGCTAGCATGAGAGAAAGCTCGAGAGATACTTGGCATTTAAGCAGCATACAAAGTGGAGACAACTAGCCACCAGCCTAATCCCCGTGCTTGTTGAAAGGTGAATCCATTTGTTCAGACTCTTCAGAGCTAAGGATGTGGCATAGATTTCCCTTTGGGCCAAACTAGGTATCTGTCATTGCAAAAATTGAGAATATATTTAGTGCTGAGATTCGGTTAGTGAATAATATCTTTCCTTGAATAAAACCATATTTCCCCTGTTGCTCAAAGAGATTTGGAGCTTAACATTTTTTCATGAAGTTCTATTTATACTAAATTGAAATTAGTTAATACATGTTTTTGTTTATGATATTGTTTTGTAGTTGTGTTTTGTTTTTGTATATAACATTTCTAATTATGCCAACGTCTGACTGGGGATCAGAGCAATATGTAAAAACAAACTGATTATTGAGTAACCAGATTTTAGAATATAGTTTGGCAATTTCACCATTTGCAAAGACCCTGCCAAATTTAATCCCACTGAAAAAAAACTAAAATATGTAGAAACAAATGATCAACCTCGCCGCATTCAGTAGAATCCTACAGCTTTCAATTTGTTTTTGCTCAACCTACGAACTTTGGAGTTCACTTGAGAAGTAGAGGAGAGTTGTGGCCAAGGGATTAATGATAAGGACAGGATCTCCATCATTTTTAAAACTGGGTTTTACTAGACACATCATTTGATATATCTATCGATCTTTTTGTCACATATAAAATCGAGTGACCTGCTATACACTACTGGAGGAAAGCAAACGTTTCTGATGTGTCATCCATTTTTCAGTCTCATTAAACCCATATCCACAGAGAAACAAATTCAATATGAAATTCAGTAGGCCAAGTGCTCTTTTAGTCTGCTGTGCGCATTGATAAAAACAAACTATGATCTATCTAGCTACCCCCCCCCCAACATTTCAGGTGTAGACGTGGGGACTGGTGTGACTGGACCCATCATAGGCGTGGTTGCCGTAAGAAGACTATGGTCAGGGATCACCGATAATGTCATAGAGGGATAAGAATTATGATGAACAAGGATTGTTGGTGTTTAGTCTGAAAAAAAAGATATCTTTGGATAAAAACATGTCAGAAGAAATCCAGAGGGATGTTGCTGTAAAGTCAAACAGTAAAGGAAAAATTACAGAGCAAATCACGTTACTCTTTGAAAACAATCTAATCTCAGTGGTAGCACAATAGAACAAAAGACCAACTTTACTATGTTAATGATACTGTGTCTATAATGTACACACAAAAAAGATATGTACAATAGTTTTAGGCAGGTGGGAAAAAATGTAAAGTAAGCATGCTTTCAAATAGAAATGTTAATAGTTTTTATCAGGGGTTTTGTAGGCATATCGTTAGGTGTATGATTAAACAATTATACCAAACAAGTGCTAATAATCATCAATCTAATATGTAGGTGAAAACACAATCATTAATTGAAATAGAAAGGGCTGTGTAGGAGCAATAAACCTGGGTGAGAAGCAGCTAAATCACTAACAAGAGAAAGTTTAATATCAAAAGTCAAATGCTATGGGAAGACGGAGCACAACAACAAGACACAAGGTAGTTAGTTATACTGCATCAGAAAGGTCTCTCCCAGGTAAAAAATTCAAGGCTGACAGGGGTTTCCAGATGTTCTGTCCAAACTCTTTTGAAGAAGCAAAGGAGAAAGGAGAAATGGTAACGACCGTAGACACAGTGGTCAGCCAAGGAAACTCAGTACAGCAAATGAATGACACATAATGCTTACTTCCCTTCGCAATCAGAAGGAGTCCATAAGTGCCACCAGCCTCAGCACTGGCAAGAAAACAGCAGGACCCTGGTACACTCATCTACTATCCAAGGAATTCTGGTCAGAAGTAGTCTTCATGGAAGACTTGCAGCCAAAAAGCCATACCTCTGACCTGGGGACGGGGCCAAGTGAATGAACTATTCACAAAAAACACAGAGACTGGGGGCAGAAAAATGGCAGCAGGGGCTCTGGACTCAAATAATGGAATCAAATACTTAACCATCATGCTGTACCAGCAGGGAGGCACCAGATTGGCTTCAAACGTATTCTGCTGCATGGCAACAACCCCCCCCCCAACATACAGCCAAAGCCATTAAGAACTATCATCGACAAGGAGTCCTGGAAGTGATGGTATGGTATCGAGTCTGTCTGGGATTCCATTAAGAGAGAGAAGCAACTGAGGCTGCCTAAATCCACTGAATAATTGTGGTTAGTTCTGCAGATTTTACATAATCTCCATTGTTAATATATAATTTTACGCAGACTTTAACATTTGTTTTTTTCTTTATACTTTTTGCAGACCACATCAGAAGTGGAAAGAGTATGCTTACCACAATGTGAAATATATTTGAGATCACAACAATATTTTTCTCCGATAAACTGAATAGATAATGTGGTGAGATTGAATTTCATCTTGCCATAATTTGTCAGTAAAGATGGAATTTGTCAACAAAATCTTTGATAAGTTCTATGAAACTTAATTTGGCAAAACAGTCATGTCAATTTCGTTGCTGAAAAAGACCTATATGCTATTTGATTGTCATTCCATATATCTTTTTGGATATATATTTTTTTGTTTTAGATTTGTGGCAGAAGCAGCATTATCTGACCAATTTCCTATCACAAAGCTCCCCTCTCTCACCTTTACAACGGCTGCCTGAACCAATGAACAACAATCAGCAACCTATCCACATAGAAGAGAGAACTTACTGGGATTTATTCACTTAGGTGGGTTTCTAATATATATTGCTCATTTTTATCTATACAAACTTTTCATAGTGAATAAAAACAAAAGTGACAAATCTGCACTTTTATTATCTTTTTTTTTACTGTTTCCAAAAGAGCAGCTGGTAAAAGGAGCACTTTTAGCATGTTGTACACACCAGTAAAACTGGGATTATGTGTCTTTGTCCCTAAGGGACATTTACTTGGAAATATATTGCAAATTTTCAGGCATGATCCTTTTAGCAAATATGAAGCACACATCTATTTCCGAGTCTATTTATATAAATATTGCCTGGTTCACTCTTTAGTGAGTTTGCTCCATTAACTGAGGATAACATTTTCCCTGTGAGATATATCTCTTGAGCCATGTGTTCTTCTAGAAATTCAGCTAATGTAAATCTTAATTAATAATGCAGATAAAAGGTTATTGAATAAGAAAATGTTAGAATCCATAATAATGTATCAACGGCTGTATGTTTGCCTTACTTAGTATGAGAGTAGATGACCTCTGGTTTCAAGTTGCTGCTAGGAAATAATTTCCATTATATTTGATCAGCAAGTGAGTATTTCAGTATAATGCGGTCGGTCTTTAGTGGTACCTGGGAAGTTCTGCCCCTGATAATTGGCATACCTGGAGGTATGAATAAGCCAAAATGGAATGGGAAAGTGGGTGGCCATGAAGTGGGTGTCTTTAAACCCTTATGCAGAGATCAAAAGGACTCCCCAGGAGAAGTCACTCCGAGAGCCCTAAGGGTAAATCAGGCAGATCTCCGGGTATATTGTTCAACCGGACACCAGAATCGCTTATCTTTAGCTCAGTGTGAAAAACCCATTTTTATATGGGACATGGAGATACACAAACATCCTTAAATGTATTTAGTACAGGCATACTTGGGAAGTGCCAGGGTTTGACCCGCAGTCTCTGGGTAAAGCACTGCTTCCCTGGGTCTCTTGGTCACTTTGCTCTTTCACAGGACACAGGAGCTGTGTTTAGGAACGGAAACTTTCCCTCTAACTCAGTAATGTTGGGGCTAGTCCTTCCTCATGTGTGGCTAGCCCCTTCTACTTGTGCCATTAGTCCTAGCCCCATTCCTATGCCTTTCAGAAGAGAGAGAGCTCTGGGTTGCCTACCGGGGGGGGGGGGGGGTTCCAGGTACATGCATAGCAATAGCCAGCTGCAGTACTTTGGTCCAGTAGGGCAGCTGTTCTTACAATATAAAGCTGTACCCTATGAGACATGTTAATTGTGCTTTATGGCACCTTAGGGAATTGGGCATGGACAGGGTGTTACATGGGCAATTTTTTACAACTGCCCTGGAACTAAAAAAAAAATGCTGAATGCCCAGCCCAAGCCCTGGATTTTTAATAATAATGCTTTTACTAGTGAATTATTACCCTTTAATTTACTGTTTGCTATTATAATCATCCTTTTGCATTATTTCAATAGTAGAACCCTATGAGATAACCAAATGGTTGAACAAAAATACCCAAAAGGCATAAAATCACAGATTCCCTTTGCAAGTAATGAAAGTCATATTCATATAACACATCCTTTAAAATTGGCATTTAAATGCATGTCTGCAATGTCAGTTAAACGGGTTTTATAACGTTCTGCTGAACTTTTCTAATCTGCTTACTGCCTTTATAGCCATGACTTCTATCTTACTTATTATTTGTGTTTTGAATGGGATAATGTGATTGATAGAAGCCCAATAACTTTAAATCTGTTAATCTACTCTGAACTACTCAAGGTTAATTATTGCTAGATTTGCAATTGTGGTCTTCATACAACCATTGATTTAATATATCTTTTTATAGTATTAATGGTGTTAACTCTATTGTGGAGGTGAAAAACAGTTTCTAAAGACATGAAGTTTGGCTTCAAACATAAGAATGCGTTTGGATTAAGCCTGATTTGTTATGACCGGGCTGACCTCAGAACTATGACGCACATCTAGGCTTTACATTAAGCTCAGGTGGCAAATGCCCTCACTGCGGAACCTGTTCAAACCTCAGGGCTACAGGTTCTGATCCCAGCAGGGTCAACTCAGCCCTTTATCCTTCCAAGGTTGATAAAATGAATACTGTCGATTGGGTAATAATAAAATGTATTATTCAGTTGCGCTAAAAGCGCTTTAAGTCTCACCGGGGGAAATACACTATATAAACACTTGTTATTACTATCATAGGACAATATTGACCAAAAATACGTTCGAACTTCATGTGGATCAAATATAAGAGGCAGTTATTAGTAATATTAGTAGTATTAGTCAAAGGAGATTGTTGCAGTGCCTTAGGACAAATCATTTCACTAGACAGAATACTAGCATTAGAAGGACCTTGGAACATATCAAGTAAATCAATAGATTACAACTATATGTCCAACGGTCTTATATGTGGTATAAAAAATAAAGTCAATATAGCAGGAAAGCATTAGTTAATATAACACTCCTAATAAATATCTGAGATTAATAAGAGAAGGATGGTGATCTAGATCTTAAGGACAGACCGATCAACATCAAGGTCGCCACATTACTTTTTCAACATTCAATATATTTCCTATGTTTAGGAAGTAAAAATTGCTTTCAAGATGGTGAAGGCCCATCCTGAAGAAGTGAGCACATTATTTTCACTTGGCTTCATTCTGCAACAAACAGGAGTGTGCGCTCAGACTCACTCTAGGCCTACTCATAATAGCTTTGGCTTGATCGAAGGAGCAGGTTTACCGGCATGTAGCCATATCTTTGTTAGATGAGGGTTAAATTATATCCAGCCCAATATCTAGTGTGGTAAATGTGGGGTTCTAGTATGAGGAGACAAAATACATATGTCAAAACATAAAATCATGTTAAAAGTGACTGCATTTTAAGGAGGACACAAGGCATTCTAAAGTGTGTCAACTATGCAAAAGCAGTGAAACAGACAATAAAACTAATTATTTTCCATTGTCCCAATTAATGGGCACACCGTTGTACCTCATCTTTTCAGCATTTGACATTAATAGCCAGTAGCGTACCTAGTTGATAATGAACCAATATAAAACGCACCTGATGATACAAAAGACGAAAGCTATACAAGCAAAAAAAAGGAAAATGTAATTTAACAAATTATTATAAAAAGAAAATGGATGGGGTTGACACAATAGCATCCAAGACTGGAACAGCATTAAACACCAACACAATAAACTAAGGCTTTGTGTTTTTTTTCTGATAAGCTTGGATGTAACTAGAATTAAGTTTATGTTTTAGGATGTAAGGCAGCATCTGTCTACCTGACGTGTGTTTTACAAACAAAGTGACAGCCTAGTAAAAAGCTGTGATAAAAGATGGCATTCGCCGAAGACCACCCCACAGAGGAGGAAAGACAGCACATGTACGACTGCCAGAACCCCTCGGCTACATTAGAAAGGCAGCTCTGCCGGGAGGCTGATATGCCGCTGACAACAGCTGTTACCCTGTAGTAAGGCTATAGGACAGAGGAACCACATATCATTCTACCTGCACAACAACTGCTACCCTATAGCAACATATATATCAAATTGTGTGCACTCAACCCTTTGATCGTCATGTTCATATTTGGATCATATATATTGTCCTCTTATGGGTCTGGCTCTAGCTTATTTAAATGCTGCACACAGCTGTGAGCTTGCAGGGTTATAAACTGTCACTTGGTTCATATGATATCTAACGATCATTCTTAATGTAAACTAGGAAGGAGAGTAAATTCTCCAAACAAGATAAAATACATGTTTTCATGTATGGCCCTTTATAGACCTGTATCATTAAATGTCAAAACAATGTAAGTATTGCACTGAACATCCACTATTCAATCAGTAAAACCACTGTGAGTGTAATGTCTCTTTCTTTAGTTTAAGGAATAGTAATTCTGACTTCAGAAGCTTTAATAGAGGATTACACCAGTTTAGTGTTTTGAGCTTGATGGGACAGTTTCGTGTCCTCGACACCCCTCTTGAAGAATAATGCATATTGAAGTTCTTAGTGTACTTTAATATACACTCTTCAGGAATAAAAACATGTACTTCCCTGAAGTTGAAACTGCAGCCCTGAAGCTGTGCTCCTCGGCTGTAGTATGACAATTCTTACCACTGATTATTGGCTGGTATGGCGGGTAAACACTTTCTGCACATCGGGATCTGAACCCCCGCTTGCAGGCCTGGACTGGCCACCTGGCAAACTGGGTAAATGCACAGTGAGCCACTAACTGACAGTGCCCTATTAAAACATAACGTGTGGCCAGGGGTATCCAGCCGGCGGCCGCACTAATGTTGTTTGGCAGCCATTGGCTTTAAGTGATACCAAGTCCAGCCAGTTTGCCGGCATCATTCACTGAGCCAGCGCTGGAGCTGACCGGAGGTTAATATATCACATGCATGGAGATGTGTTCCATATTTCCGTATTTACAGCACCGTAACCAGCAGCTTGTGTGAGAACAGCAAATGCCCAGACTGCCCTTTCAATGTGTTATTATGAAGTTCAAGGTAACTGAGCAGGTACAAACACACCCGGTAATAGTGAGAAAGAAATGGATTGCCTAACAAGTAAGTAACAGATTACAATCACAATGTAGCCGCTGTCATAGTTGTGTCCCCAAAGCCTGTTATTGTCTGCTCAAGACACTCTGGATTAGCTGTGAGGTTAACCAGATAAGGTTGGTGCTGGGACTGATGGGCATAGCAAGAGCGGTCAGAGCTAGCCACACCAGAGGCATAGCTAGCCACAGTCTACCTGGCTAGTCCTTCCTTTGTTATTTTATGTAATATCCTCTGGTCTATGTACTGTCCCTCAAACCCCAGCTACACTCCAATTCTAACCTGACATCTAACTACTGCCCCCACCCATTCGTCTCATTTCTAACTAATCAGATCCACTTTTTGAATTGAAATGTTTTGCTACTACTATCTATTTTTGCATAAACCCCAAATCTCCGTTTTCATTTCTGAAAAAGAATATTAGTGCCGCAGATATAATCAGAGCGAGTTGTGAAAACTTAATCAAGCGTGTGCTTTTACCGAACCTGTATCTTTACAAGAACAGTAAAAGAAAAAGTAAAAGACATCTTGGCTTTTTTTTTTCTAAAAAAAATGTTCTCTCTTCGCAAATAAAATAAAAATAAAGTCAATTCTCCGTAGCATTAATTCACATATCTAACAAGAAACTGCACAACCTCTAAAGGTAAAATGACATTTAAGGGAATGCAGTGACTAGTAGTACTTTGATACAAAAAGCAATTTCAGCCAAGGAAGTGCTGTTTGTACCTATTTAAGAGAAAATAGCCTGTGAGGTGATAAATCAGATAAATATATATATATATATATATATATATATATATATATATATATATGTATTGTATTTTGAGATTGAAATTAATGGTTTGCGTTCTCCCATACTTCTTTTTTCATCTTATTTCAATTCATTGCATTTTGTAGAAATTTGACCATTCAAGCAGTAAACAGGCACCTTAGACGGTTGCTGGCTCAGCTATGGCCGCAGCACATGCAGTCCAACTGTGTTGCGTATTGGCCATCAGGGAATATGTCATATCAAGGGGATGCATTATAGTTTGTTAGGAAAAAATTAAGACGTTACTAAAACAGCACTTTTGGATGTTGTTTAGGTACAACTTTAGAGGTGATCACCAGAAGTTGAAGATGATCAGTTGATCTCGACTTATGCCTCATGTCATCTAACCACGAACATCACGTGGTTGCTTAACTATGAGTTTCTACTACAAGAAGAGCTTGGGTGACTCTCTATAATTTATTGTTATATCAGTAACAATTCCTGAAAGTGACTCCACTGAATGAACTATGCATTATGCAGGGTCAACTCAGGCATCTCCTGCAGGACAAACGTACTGGGTTTGGTCTTTCATAATGCAGAATTATCTAGTTGAGCTGGAACTGCAAGTCCGTAAAGAATCGCAGTACCTGAGTTTATCCTATAGAAATATGGAGCTTTATGTTTTGCAATCTGTACAGCCATTTTGAATGTTCTAACACAGAACTAATAAATAATATGACTATTTATTATATTTTTTTTATTATAAATATTCCTGCTACGAACTCATGACACTGTGTTAAAGCTGTGATTTTAAATTGAAAAAAAAAAATGGTTTCAATACAGATGTTCTGCTCTTCTCTAGTTAAAATAAGACCGTCTAGTTGTGCGTAGCGGTGGCTTTGTTTTTGGGTGTCCTATTAGAGGCCAGCAGTCCAAATGTGACCTCTCAGGACACCGTTCTCCCACTATTACATTCTTCTGAAATCTGGTCTGCCTGATAGAAATGTTTGATAGCGGTCATGTAGAATATCATGGATGATATTAATTGAGACTGTAAATCTTAGATTATTTAGTCTTAGATTACCTAACGGACTAGAGAGTAGCATGATTTGTGTTCGATGTACATGTTTGGGAACAATTTAAGAGTTTGAAATATCAGCAGTCCTTGTCTCGCTGATGCATTTCATAAGCTGTTAGCCAAGACTGCTTAGGTTCTCGTGAACAAGGAATGAATTGCAAAGCTGTTTGCAGCTATTCAGTATGCAAAACTGTTTGGTCTGAGGCAGGATTGACAGAGGCAATTTGACAGCATTTTATTTCAGCTGCCAGTCACTGGCAGCCAGTAAAGCTCCAGGGGGAGCTTCCCTCTAAACAGGTGGAATACGTGGACATTTTAATTTCACTCGCATTGTAGTAACTACTTAACTGAAGGTTCTTCTGGCAGCTAAAGTGATCCAAATAGGTATTTGTCAATAGGCACTTTAATTCCAGCCTTTAAATGCTTCAGGTTTTTTTTCTAACTATAGGAGTAAACTACTGGTCAGTTGAAACCTTCAGAGGCATTACTTATCCAGAAGAAATTTGTATATACAGGATAATCTATTATTTCCTTGCTCTCCCTATTAACAACTGCATTGTTCACATACATACTGAGACCCAAACGGGAAAAACTTCCCAATACGTTTCTGTTTTTTTGCAGGACTTTGCACCAATTCTTCACTCAAAGAGTGCATATTAAATACGAACAACGTTCCCATAACAACTAAGCCTTGTCTCACAAAATGAATCCAATAAGGAAAGAAAGGAAGGTGTGGTGTTTTCTCTACGGGAGAAGACCCCACTCTAGATGCAGCATCCTACAGTCCTCTGAGGCTACAAATCCTGATTAACATAGAGAAAATTGGTGGATGTTTTCATAGAAAAATCCTGATAATTACAACATCTCACATGGATAGGAAAGAGCAGAGGTGTATGGGATGAGTGAGGACAGGGACTAAGCAATTAGGGAGAGCTAGGTTGGGTTATTTAGCACACCACCTATACCTTATCTCATTCCTCTGACCATTAATTAGATATAAAACCTGTAGCTCCTGAGGAAAATCCAAAGCATTCCATAATTTTTATAAGATTCAGAGCCCATCACCAAGACTAATGCAGCGCTGAGAATTCGAAGAATATTTTCTGAATCGTCCAACCACAAAGACATCATCAGTGTGGTGCATGTGATCACCCTAAAGCAGGAGAATCCAGCAGATAGCATGGAGTCTCAATTTAACACAACTAACCTCCACAAAGAAACAAGTTAAAAAATCTAAACACACACCAATACAACGAAAAATGAAACTCCTAATTTTTATTTATGAGTATAAGGTCACAATTGTAAATTTATAATATATGTTTGTGACCATTCCACTATATGAAGTACATGTCAAGACAACGAGGTCACCTGTTGGGTTCATACGTTATTAGAAGCTAGAAAATCTCAGGCATTTAATAACATCGATAGTAATAACCTATTCTTTTCTCATTGAGAATCAAAGAGCTAAACGCACAGCCTTGAATTGAGTTGGTTGGCACCGACAAAGTGATTGCTATTATCAAGCAACTAAGTGGTATACCACGGTAAATGGTTAGAAAGGAGGCTGAACCTGTCATGCTGGTTTAAAACACATACATAAAATAATCATAACATTAAAAAGAAGCTAATCAAGTAAGGTGCTGTGAAGTGACCTATGAATCATATAATATAACTAGAGGAGTAATGGCCTCATTTAAAGCAGCGCAAAATGTTCTGGATGGGAAAAAAAAGAGAGAAGAGAATAATTTACCATTTATTAGTAAATATGATGTTTGGTTGCCAAGAAGTGGGGAGTATGAGCCAAGTCAACTATAAGTCACCTCTCTTTTGAGTCCAGCTCTGGTCATTGGGCTCTAGAAGTCAGGCTGGGGTCTGGCTGGAGCTTGAGCCAATACACGGCCAGTTTGCCTACATTTACAAGACAAGAAGCAAAACACTTTTCCCCTTTTGACTACATGCTCAATATAGGAGGAAAATCAACTTGGTCGAAGAGCAGCATCACTATCAATCCTGTCTTGTTAAACCTTTAGTTTGATCCATCATAAAAGTAAGTAGTGGATAAGCTGGTTCATATAAGGATAAAAAGTTCACAATCTTTATGAATGTATAGTACCTGCAACTCACTGCAATGCACTTCCTTCCAATACTGAAGGCTTACAGATAAGAGGATACTTCAGATGTTAAAGCTAAATACATCAAAATCCTTTGATAGCTCAACATCTTATGACAAATCTTTGGGGAACACTAAAAGTAGCCTCCCATTCTAAAAAAAGGCAAAAAGTCACAGCTGGAGTGATTACAGATTTTGATTACAGCAGAAGGAAGTTGACTGCTGAATCTCAGATAATATGGGGTTTTTTTTCTGAGTAATTTGATTTGATAACCTGTAACCTTCCACTTTACACAAAGGAGGATTTTTCCTACTTCCAAAAAGATACGTAATCTTTAAGAGACTTTCTGAGCGATACAAGTTAAATTCCGTAGCCTTAATGGGTTTTAAAAACATAGAAAAATCATTTATAAGAGGATAACACTAGAGACAGCGAAATCAGATATCCCATGATGACCAAATGTTTATGATTGTTGATTCTATGTAATTTCTAATCTTAAAAATGCAGATGTAATACTGTTCTACCTCCGAACTATCATGCTTTAAATTGGACGGTCCCAATTTCCAGGCACTGTCTCAGTTTAGTGGGGATTACGGATGGATTAAGAGATCAGAGGACCTCCCCTGAGCGGCCCACTGAGCTGTGAAATGGATCAAGAACTATTTTTTTGCAGAACAGATCTCAATCACAGCTGCCACGTGGTCTCCTGACAACGCACTGGGACATAATGTTAAATCCCAACATTCTTCTTCAATACATCACAAAGTGGTAAGATAAGTGGATGGCCAGACCCCATCTTTAGTCATGCCCTGGCATATACCTAACCATGCCCGCCCAAATGAAGATGTCCTGCTATGAGCACCTGAAATGTTGGGTACGAATGATGCTGTAGAAGCCTCAAATAATGTATCTAATAGCAATATACATATTATTACTTTGAAGAGAGATGCTCAAACTTTACCTACCAGAATTATTCACTGGTTAGATTAGATTTAGATAACAATGTCTCTTTGTGTGACACCCCCCACACACCATCTTTTGATATAGCTGCCAGATATAATGCTACTGATTCTATTTACGTGAGATGCAATTTACCTCTCAAATCCTTAAATTGCAGTCAGCAGCAAAACTGGAATTAAATTATCAAAGAAAAAAATAGCTTTGCAAATACAATCTAGACCTACATCTGAAATAACCTCGTTGTATATCATTTTGTAGAACTATCATAGCAATTCATAGTATTGCGCCATGAGCAATGAAGTGTCTTAATATTGCTTACATAACCACCAACAGTAACTAATTTGTTGGGACAGTCTTAGAACCAGGCTTATGTCCCAAAAGCCCCCCTCCCAAATTATTAAAGTATAAGATTATTGTGAGGTAATCAGAAACTGCTCATAAACAACTTGGTGATGTCATGCCATCTGATGCAAAATATGGTCACTGGAGAGAGGGCATTTGAATGCTGGTAAATAGTATGAAATATCTGTGCCATCAATTGTTTAACAGGTAGAAATATGCACACACACCCTGGCTAACACTATATATATATATATATATATATATATATATATATATAAAAAAAAATTACACACCCTGTCACTATGGACACATACACACTGAATCTGGCACTATGATACAGAAGACATACTGCCACCATACATTTACACACACTGACTCCAGCATTATACGTACAGCACACATACACACTGACACTACAGTATACATACACACACTGACTCCAGCAAATACATTTACACACATAGACACTGACTCTGACACTACAGTATACACACACGCACATTACACTACTCCTCCCTCTCACCTCATGGAGACCAGCCACACCATTGCCTATCTTCTGCCATTGTAAAGCACCCTATTCTTTCCAGCTGGGCACGGTGAAGCGATTGCAGTTCATTAAATGACCCCTCTGGGAGCCTCACGCCATCCGCTACACCATGTCCCCACAGGAAAGCATAGGGTGCCGGATTCATGATGGCCCTAGGCACCAGGAAGGCACACAAACATATATAGTATATATCGTATATATACAGTATATATATATATATATATATATATATATATATATTCTATAAAAACACTTCAGACAAGCTGAATTTTCATGTAACTAAAATCTAGAGGTCATTGTCATACATGAACTTGTCACTATAACAGACTTTTTGTCAAGACTCAGTTATGACACAGGCTCCAATATTTATATGTGTGACAACTATTTCACCAAAATGGTTTTAAACTTTCATTAACCTATGCAAAATATATGTCATTAACAAAAGAACAAATACAATTCTAATAGGTTTTGGGTACAAAATATTGATTTGGTTGGATAAAAGAAGACACATTCTGAAATGTCAAAATCAATATGCATTGAGATGTTACTCCAAGGCTTCCTGATATTACAGGGATTTTTAGTGCAACTGGATGATTTTCTAACCTACTAGGATATGTGAGATCCCTTTTTACGACTGAACGAAAAGATCAATCACCCACTCAAACGATCACATCTGGAAATGGAAGTAAACGTGACTTAACGGTCAACATTTCAATCAGCCTCATGAAGATTCCTCAAATTACGTCCACTGAAAAAACAGACATACTCAAATCACATGGTACGACGCATCATACATCGAATGCTGTCAACAGAACTTTTGTGCAGATAACAAAGTCTCTCCTAATTTACCTTTTGACTTATTCTGGAACAATTCTGTAATTTCACAGAATTTTTAGAAATGAACATTTGATAGTATTTGGGAAATCATTTTTATGTATCATGATTCTGCTTTGCGCAGTTATAGATTCTTGGTAGCCAGAATATTAGAAGTGACTTCAGCTTGAATGTTGACTTAAAATGAGGTAGTTTCATAATTAGCAGGTGCCTTGCTGACATCATCATACTAATGTAATAATAAGACCATTTTGTAACTGGGCAACTGAACCATAGTCCACACGTTTCAACTAAACGTACATTAATAATACAAGTATCCTTTTCATAGACACTGTTTTATTCTTAATTATATGAGAATGTGCACATTTAAAGAGCTTTATATAATTTAATCTGTAACTAAAATGGTATTACCATGCTTTAATTAAGACATTATCCACTAATTTTCCTCGGCTGCTCACAATCATAATTACTGCATGCGTGGGTGAACCCTTGAAGTACTTCTAATCGAATTTGGTATGTGGACTTATGTCCCCAAGGGCAATCACATATGAACTAAGTAAGTCACCTTTAAGACAATGACTCAAAATAGAAGGAGCAGCAGGACACACTTCTGCATTCAAACATCCTGGCAGATTTTGTAAATTAATTAGCCAGTGATATTAAATTTGCACTTTGTTAGTATTTTTAGCATAATTCATCCGCGGTACTTCAGCACTAAACATAATTTTTGTGTGTACGAAGAGAGATCAGACATTGCAGTAGTGAGCGGTAATGTAGTGTTAATTGCTTGGCTGAATATTGAAGCAAAATTTATTGTGATTTCAGAAATGATATCCTTGAATTACCAGCACATTCTATCTTTTTTTTTCACACCACTTGCACAGTGATGTAAACGATTATTTTTACAACCTTTAGCAGCTAATGTACAAGAAACTATAATCCTAATTGTATTTCTTTTAAATTATAGAAGTCCACTAGTGCGTCACTGCACAGAAAACAAATGAATAAATCCAACAGCATCAGTCCTTGGTGAACTTACGGGTTCTGGAATGTGAAAATGTAGCATTATAACAGTTAGCCCTCTGAAATACCGTATTTGCTCGATTATAAGACGAGGTTTTTTCCAGAGCAAATGCTCTGAAAAATACCCCTCGTCTTATAATCGGGGTCGTCTTCTAATCAGACCCCAAAAAAATGGCTGGGGCCATGCTGCTTACCGGTCGCGAGCAGCGTCTCTTCCGTTAGAAGCAGGAGGACAGGAAGCTTGTAGCTTCCTCACAGAACTCTATCTCCCCCTCCCTCCTCTGGGGGCGGGGCCAGAGAAGTTGCTGGTACAGCCGGTCCCCTGCAGAAGTCTTTGAGTGAGAGATCTGCAGTTCAGGTAAGGGGGTGGGGGAGGGTTTTTGGGTAAGTATGTGTGATTAATGTGTGAAGTATGTGTGATTAATGGAATGAATGAGTATTTAAATGTTTGTGAATGTGTGTTTGTGTGATAGCATGGATGTGTAAGGGGGGTGGGGGTTGTAGCATGGCATAGGGAGGCTGTAATCCCACTACTATCATCCCCAGGTTCCAGCATGTACTGGCTGCCTTGGCTTGATAGGAGTGTGATTGCTGTTAGCAGCAATCACACTCCTATCAAGCCAAGGCAGCCAGTACATGCTGGGTTAAAAGGCATATCATGGGGCTGAGTGGCATATAGGGGGTTAAAATGCATTTCTGGACCTCCAGAAATGCATGTTAACCCCCTATATGCCACTCAGCCCCATGATATGCATATATACCTCCAGAAATGCATTTTAACCCCCTATATGCCACTCAGCCCCATGATATGCCTTTTAACCCCCTATATGCCAGAGTGGCATATAGGGGTATAAGGCATATCATGGGGCAGAGTGGCAAATAGGGGGGGTATAAAGCATTTCTGGGGGCAGAGTGGCATAACTGGGGGGGGCAGGTTGGCAAATAAAAGGAAATTTAAAAAATATATTTACATGAATTAATATTTACTGGTAAAACTTTTTTTCCTATAGGGTCGTCTTATATTCAGGCTTTTTGTTTTTTTCCTAAATTAATATTTTGATTTTGGGGGGTCGTCTTATAATCGGGGTCGTCTTATAATCGAGCAAATACGGTACTAAAGGCTATGGCAGAGATATTCACATTAACGCCTTGAATGCCAGAGGACGATAAACATTTTCCCTGTGTTTTTTTTATAACAAGTGAAACTATTCATAGATGAGAGTTTAAGGCAAGCATTGCACCCAATCAAAACATATATTTGCAAAGATATGCCCCCCCCTTGTTTCCCAATCAATGCTACACCAGCTTAATCCCCAGGGTTTCTTCCTTAGGTTCTGGGTCATCTGGTGCAGCGTTTAGACATGTCCACTTCATCTCCTTCTCACTACCTACTTAAGACTATGTGCACAGCTGACTAGCCCCACCCTCTAATAAAGCGACTTCTCCTGGGAGGTTCCCAGGCATGCAACAGTAAAAATAATAAATAATATACCCAAAATTATCTACCTCTTTAGTAAATGTATACAGTAGATGTAGACTGCACAAATCCCATGACGCTAACAGTACACAGTGTTCCCTTCTATTTTTTCTTTATACATTACTGTGGTAGCAAACAGCCACATTAGGCTGCCTGCTCTAGGGACCGATCACTACATTTAGGATTTTAGTTTTTTTTGTTTTGTTTTTTTCCCTTTCAATAAAAAAGTCAAAAAAGATTGGGCCCTTACAGTACTATTACGCACGCAGTACATTGTTGGCATTTTGGGTCCACTCCTCTCTGGGAGGTACAATCAGCGTACAATGTTTTCTGGATATGTGGGTATCACGGTGTTCTACAGGCACAAAGATCTATCACACATAATTTAATAGCTATTGTCTCATAGATGAGATAACACCCCTGGGAAAAGAGGCCTAAGTACTCCTGAAATCATGCACTTTAATGCAAGTCTGTTAGCTAGTAAAGCTATCATCTTTACCATATTTGAACTTCTGTGAAATGACAGGGAAGTATTTTACCTTCACAGACACAGATTATATTTTAAAAGGTGTGTTACATCATTCCAAAAAACAAAGAATCACCATTGTGCTTTCTAAGAAATTATTCCCAATATACCCCCCCCAAAAAAAAAAAAACAAGGAGTTAGAACCTGCAGTTGTCCTGAATCTTAAAAATAAACACAGTCTATGAAGCATGAACTTCAGCCTTCACTTGAATGTGCTCTTGGCTCTTTGTCTTTCCATATGTTCTGGCTGTTTTATGGCCTGGAGCCATCATTTTGTCATCATTATGTTCTCTGGACACTTTCCGTCTCTATACATCATTGTGACATGCTATTGTGATGTCCCTTCATCTGGGGGGGGGGCATGAGATAGCAAAGCCCTAGCCATCAGGATTGACAAATGAACTCTAAAGATAGGAACATCCTGATACAGCACAACAAGCTACTTCTAAACCAACAACTACATATGTGGGAACTCGTTTCTCTCAATGCATGTAACCGCCTCCATGTATTGCATTATTTACCTATAACCTTAAATTTAAATACAGAACTCTATATCAGTTTGCTCAGCTTGAGTAGTTCACAAATCATCCATTCATTCACTCACACTCTTCTCTGCAATATCAGATTTGCTACTGATCACAACTGGGAACTTCCCAAAGTAGGCTACCCAGAGCTCTCCCTCTTTTAGGAGAGTGTTTTCACAGGGGTCAGGGTTAGCCATGTGTGGCGGTGGTGGGGTTAGCCCCAGACAGCCTTAAGTAGGCGAGGAGTAGGAGGGAAAGTGAGTATGGTCAAATACTTGCAGAAAGAAGCTTCAACTTGAGACACAGGTCAAACCTAGAGTGTTCTCAGGTGTGGTAAGCCCAGAAGTTTACCCTTGCCTGATGAAAAGTAGTATAATATGTTTTTAATTGAGATGCTTGTGCTCAAGTTGGGATATCTAGAAACGGTGGCCTATAGTGTTACTTAAGTATAGTTTTAGCTATTAAGGTTCCAAACTGGTATTTTCCTTGTACTTCAAAATCAAAGAAATGGGCAAGCTGTGTTATATAATACAACACCAGAAATATAGCAAAGGGGATATGAAAAGCACCATTTTCCATAGCTCCATAGCTCTGGTGAAGTATTGCCTGGAGCAACGTGTTGCTTGTTCATTCTTATACACATGAACATTTTACATTTATTCTGTTTAGTAAATGATAGTGAAATGATAATCCTAAAATCTAGTTTGGATGGATTGGAGTGTGGGTTCTTGCAGACAGCCAGAGCTTCTCAGAAGTGAACAATGGTGATTGCCTGTGAAAATACTAAAAATATCCCCATGCTAAAGGAGATATACTTCTAAGTGCTAATCTGAACAGAAAGGAAACTGTGATTAGGAATTACGCATTTAAATCAAGCCTAGCTGATTACATTTTGTGACCTTGTCCTACACCGTGTATGTGCATTTCGGGATTCTAACTGTAATTCATAGGCAAAATCCCTTAAATCCAGTACACAGAATAGAACCATTACTATAATTAATAAAAACTATATAAAAATTAATAACTATAATATACTAATGTAAGAATATTTAACTAGTAACTAGTGGCAGAACATCTATTAGGCAACTGGAGTCCCATAGCAGTAGTATACTTAAGGGGAGTGTCATAACTGCCCCCCCAGGCCAGTCCAAAATTGTTCACAAAGGGCCGGTCTAGTAATTTGTGAACAACATTGAACCAGCAGATACGCAGCAGAGTCACGTAACATGAGGTAACAAAAGTACGCTTCCTCTGCAAGAAGTGCTCAGCTGGCCCCATGTAACTCATAGTAAAGTATCAACTCTCTGCAAACTCTGGCTGTTGTGAATAAACCACCGCCAGGTATAATACGCAGCTCGTGACCAACACCAAAAACCTGTCAGGTTCCATTTATCCTGGATTGGATTTGTCATTTACAAGCTGGGTTAAGGCAGACAGTTGACTTTCGTCTCAACTGAGAGACATTTTTTTATCTGAAAACCAATTTCATCTGGGAAAAATGGGCCTTTATTTCCAATAACATCTTTATAAGAGCTTAGAAAAAATCCAAATTTGTAGGCACCTAAATTTATTCGTTGACCAGAATTCTGTACAGTAAAAACATAATGAGAACACATGAATGAAAAGTTTGAACATGTACATGTATTTTACCTGTAAGTGGGGGAAAGCATTTGACTGCCTCTCATGTAGGTCTAAATTATATTTATAAAACACATAAGGTACTGTTTGTCCAAGGCTTTAATACATTTTTTTTCTATCTTATAAATCCACCAACCATAAGGCACCAAATATTGGATGTAGCACGCGGTATTTTTACAATAAATTTCATTGCTGGAATTCATTCATGATGGTGCAAAAAATGTTCCTATAATAACTCTACTTTTGTAGGTATTGGTTCTTTTGGAATAATATGTGACTTCTAAGATGTCAAAAAGATGTTGTTTCCATTGATTTTCTACACTTCGGTTAAAGTAATTATACCTCTTACACAGAACTCAGAACACTTAAAGATGGACTGCGAACCCACGACAAAAGATTATTGAAATTTATTTCTTCAGAACAAAAAAAAAGTGCTGCAAAAAAATAAAAGCAGAAGTACTATATCTTAAGGTAAGGTGAAACATGTGCTGTAAATCTATAAAAATGTTCTAGATAAGTAGGTAAATACTTAAAGTAACCCAGTGGTTAATGGCCATGTTTCTCTTGCATACAATCTATGGTATCATTTTTTAAAGATATGTTATATTGACCTACAGTATGCTGTACATAGCTCATGATTTATCATTTATTTCTTAGACTATAGGACAAAGAGAGAGCTAAAAATATACTGTAAACAAAATCTTGTGAGTAATAGTAAACAGAAACATATTTTTGGTTGTAATTTACTTCTTATAATCTGTTATTTCCAAGAGTATTTCCTATGAACCAGAGACAGGCAGCCGATGTACATTGTACACCCAATACATTATATTTGCAGCATGCGCACAGCTGTTTGGTAGGCTTCATTTTACACATTTGTATTATTTGAGCCTGGGACCAGCTTAGCGCACCAACATTTTTCTTTTCCCAGCCGATGCAATGTCTACTATAATATGGGTTCAGAATTTAACCCTACTGCATTTCGTCCATCCCATATCATGGAAGGAGAGAGAGCCCAAAAACTCCAGCAGAGTGTTTAGGAAAGGGATGGTACCTTTGGGCCTGGTAGGACAGGTACGACCAAGTTACCCTTGCCCCTCCCCATACATACGCAAACATGCACCATACGTATGAGCATTGCAGGTGTCCAAATTGGGACATCTGTGTTGGGAGGTGGAGGCTAGAGGTCAGGTGAGGTGAGACCAAAGGTGGGGATGGGCCAGGCCAAAGCTGGAAGGAGCGTGGTCATGGGCATTATTGGTGCAACATATTATCTAGCAATTTTCCTACTTACCTATATAGGTTTGCATTTCTATTGGCGTTTCCGTATCAAAACAAGATTACACCTTTTTTTTCAAAACATCCTCACCCGTGTCTTGATAATTCCACTTTTATGTGTATAAGGATTAAGTCACTTGTATCACCTTTTCAAATGAAGGACATTTAAATGTCCTAGAATTGCCAGGTTGATCCCAGTATCAAACATGTAAAAAACAAAATAATAAAGTCAACTGAAGAGGTCAGTTCTCATCCTGCTTGTACATCTAAATGACATTATGTCCACTTAACCAATCAAGCTGCATATCAGAATGTGGACACTAAACCCGAGAGCTCTTTTTGAATAGTTTTTTGTATTTGGTTTGACAATCAGTTCACAATAAAAAATGATTTGTTCAAGTCTACTCTTTCATGCCTTTTGAACCTCGTAGTACAGCACAAAAGATTAATGTACCTTGGTGAGAGGGTATATTGTTATTTTACTTTCGCATGCACGATGATGTATAGCTTAAATTAGGCTTCAAAAATTGATATTCCATCCTGAAAGGAAAAAAAATTAGCATAATGCAATTTGTTCAAGTACAAGGCACTTGCTTTTTGATGCTTTGATAATCTAAAGTTGGCATCAATACATTTCTTCACACAGTTTGTTTTCAACTACACGCCAGGTTGTAAAATGGCTATTTACACATAGTAAACAATGAGCTGACTGCATGGGGTCCACTTCTATCACAGACCTGTGCTCAAATAATGGCCATTCCAACCAACGAAATATAAGGACCATTAATTATAGGTATTCCTTTATCCAACCGTCTATTATGTTTCTCATTTACACCAAAATCCGGCAAATCATCATTCAATGATCCAGCACTGGAGCTGACTGACAGTAAGTAGATGCCAGAAGATGTCTTTGGCCAAACATGTCTCCTACACGAAAAATAGCTGAGGGGTGGCCAAAGGGGCAAATGCATATTTTGCAGAATTTCCTCCATGCATCTGCAAGGGTAACATCATGAAAACATTTCAGTTATCATGTGCATTAAAGTGTATAAGATGACTAGAGTGTCTGTTTAAACACAGTAGGGCATTCATCACAGTGAGGGCAGTAAAGCTCAGAAAAGAACAGCCCCGGAGGGAAAGAATTGGACAGAGGGGCCACATGAATGTAGTGCGGACGAGGTACCCATGGTCAAGCCTGTTTAAAGGGTTAAGGCATGACTAAGCAGAAATTTTGGCACTGAAAGCGTTAAGTATTGGTGGCACGTGCAGGGCCAGAAGGGAGGGGGTAATTACCCTCCCTGGGGGGTATATAAGGAAGGGTCATGGCCTATAGGGGCAATTATTTTCAAGAGAACTTTCCCGCCCATCCCTCCCCTAATTTCTGCATTTGCCGGATACTCTGGTTTTGTTAAGCTGGTACGGTGCAGGAGTTAACCATCTAGGTATGGTTACTTGTGGTGCACAGAGGTGTAAGTGCAGAACACTCCAGGGGCATGCGCCCCTGAGAATCGTTTGGTCATGTGACTGCCGCGCTAGGGGACGCCGGCAGTTCCAGCAGGGATACAGGTGGACACGCCCATACCAGCAGGTTATTAATTTGGTTATTAAGTGGTTATTAAATGGTTACAATTGGTTATGTTTGCTTTCATTTTGACAATAAATTATTGATATATTGTGTCAAATTTGTTGTGTTAATAATATTTGACACTTTGTAACATATTAATAAAGGTTGAGTGTCGCGGTGCTGAAGTTATTTTAGTCCGCACCGCGGACAAATAATTCCATATCTGCCGTTTAATAAAATTTTTGAAATAAAGAAGTGTCTCTTGTTTTTATTTGTAAAAGAGGTACCGAAACTGGACGCTACTTCATTCATGTGCTGACTGTGAAAGCCATGACCTAAGATGGCATGGATGTTTATTTTTTTATTTTTTTTGCAGGGAATGAGACTCATTAGTATTATATTAAAAGTGGTAAACACAGTGACAGAGTTCTCCAACCGTTATCCCTTCTCCAGCAAACAGAATATACAGTAGTGCAATTAATAGGGGTATTGGTTGTATTGTTGTGGATCAGTGTATGTTTCAAAGGAGAACAGTGGTAGTAGAGGATAATAGAGTGAATACAAGCATGGGAACGGCATAAAGCTATCCTGAATTTTAGACAAGACCAAGGACTGGTTAAGCTCTGAGTCTTTCCAACAGGGAATAAGTAGATGGACCGAATGCCCGTTGCTGTTAAAAGTCTATGTTTTTATAGTTGGAAATGTTCAGCTCTATGGAGTTATTTTTGTAAAAAAGTATTATGTGACATTGTAAAAAAAAATTATGACAAGGTTTTAAATAGTAATATGTGCTATAACCTTACAAGTGTACATAGTAACAATATAATATGGAAGCTTAACCAGCCATTTGTAAACATAAAAACACAAGACAGGATGGAGTCTGTAGTCAAAGTTAATTCTTTTTATTGGGCTAAAGTAGAAAAAGATGCAAAGTCTCATAAAGTTCTCTTTCTAAGATGTATAAGATGTACATCTTATTCTAGGTTATCACGGTCAGACTTTGAAGACTCTAGTAGCCATTTGCAAAGATCATAAGAAAGTTCTAGAATAGATCCCTTGCTTTGTGCATTTTGTCAGCACATAAGTACTCTAATGATTCATTTTTCTGTTAGTCCCCATTAAGGTTTTATGCACCCGAGGAGCTTTGGCTGACATAACGGTTACCACCAGGCTTTTATCTTCACACCAGAATGTGATTGTTGATTTTCCCATTTTTTTCTTTTTTTGTTATGTTTTCATTAACTCCTGACTCATTCCATGCAATTCAGCATTTCATTCACGATGTGACTTACGCACTTTGACTGTATGTTTTTTTTTTCCTTCACGTCAGCCATAGTTGTATAAAAACTTGAAATGCAGTTATATTTCTTTCTGGGTCACTGAGTGTTTTTTTCCATTTTTATTTTTTTTTAAACTAAAATTGTTTAGTTACCAAAACAATATAATAGAAGAACTTAAAATTAAAATTGTCCCATTACACGGAAGATATATCGTAAAGACACACTAATTATTTTTTCCTAAAATGCCGCCATTTTTTCAGATAAATATCCAAGCTGAAATGTGTTTTTTTTTTGTAAAATAAAAAAGCATGCCCTTGTACAATGATGGCTGTGACAGAGTCACATTTCTTCAAATAGAATTTCCATCTCCATCTTTTTGGGGGCAAATACAGCTATATCCATGCTTTGAAAAGCACTAATCTTTCCTCTGTCTTTCACATCTTCAGGGAAGATTGATTACCTCTGCCCCATCTTCCCCAAACTGTTCTACCACCGTCTCCCACTACCTTCATAATAAAACCCACAAAGAATAGGGAAGTTCTGAAGCTAAGTAGAACCACAAAAATGTCCATGATGGAGCTTTGATCGTTGCGCAGCTTTAATATTATTCTAACACAGAAGACATGCTGTTCTACACAACTGACCCTCAAACTCTACCGCTATAGGCAATACACTGAAGCGCTAACATTTTTTAGTGATGATAAGGCAGGAATAACAAAGCATAGGTTGGTATCAGAACATTTTTTTCTGCCCCCCAAAAAAATCATAGGAAGATTAAAAAACATAAGACACTTTATCAAACTCACTTCAAAAAGTAATGATTAGTATACAACACAAAAATATTGAAACTGATGAAAAAGCAGAGTAATTAAACAAAAATCTGTATTATAATAAAAATGGAAGATTAGTAACAAATGTTATCCTTCAGGTTGCAACGTGAATATTCCTTTTGCCAAATATGTGTAGCCCTTTGTTCTTTTCAAATAACTTCTGCTCTGGAGCCATTTTATAATCTATAATAAAAAAAAAATCTGTTGGCCACCTTCCAAACTACTAAGCCACAGGTCAAACTCTATGGTTTGCATTCTATGCAGCAGAGCAGTTTGGGTCCCGTGGCAGTGGCAGGTCGATGGCTGTGCTCTTTACTGCGATTATATCCCAAAATACTTTCTTATATAAATCTTTGAAAGGAAATGTCCAGGACACATAAATACCAAGAGAGGTCCACCGAGAAAAAGAGTCTCAGACTAAAAGTGGAAGTCGAGCCAAAAAGTTAGCAAGTTGCAGTGACAGCATTAAAAGGTCCAATAACTCAGGTAATTTTACAGGAGTCTATCCATTTACACAAGGAATGCAGACAAAATATTTTACTCAGCACTGTGTTGTCGAAGAGATACAGTACGGAGCTGGTGTCCCATCAATCACTCTGCAAAGTCCTTTGCGTCGTGAATATCAAGAGGCAAGTAATAGAGCCCTGGAGATTATACCTAACTACCAAAATGCTAGAGAGAAATAAAAACAACCCTATCAAAGTCGTTTAAGAGTTCCCCGTAAAAAAGACTGTTCTACTTGGTAAGAAAAAAAAAGTTACAGGCATGCAAATAACTGCAGAAAATAGAATGATTGAAAGAAAAGAGAGAGGCTGTAAATGTAATTTATTGTCACTTATTTGCATGTGGCTTCTATGGAAAAGCAGATTACACCGGAGCAGAGACTAAGGGCGTAAATTGGCTTTTACTTTTCAAGTTGTCTAAACTTCTAAGTAAGAATTTATACACAGCAGGCAGATAGCTTGAGGGACGGACAAACATGAAGACAAAGACAGCAGACACACAAATAGATAATATGCATAGAAAGACAGAAGGATAGATAGATAGATCGTTCAATCATTTTGTGCTTACATGGTATGGCAAGATGAATATTAAAATAGACACGAAAAGATCTGTATATATATATATATATATATATATATATATATATATTTGTTTATATTACATGCTTTTATATGTATTACTCTATGTGTTTACTCTTTCTTTTCTAATTAATTATATGAGTCACGGCCGTCCATAAACATTATAGCACTAATCCTTACTTGTAGCACAGCTAGCGTTGTTTAGAAAAGCCAGATCTCGAATGTTTTTCTCAATTGTTTGTTTTCTAGCCACACATAAGTCTTCACCTTTCACTAACCAACAGTGATACATCTTGACGCGTAATTAAAATGTGGCAATTCTCAAAATGTCACCCATGTAAGCTAAACATGACATTTTCCAACCTAAGTGAAATGGATTCATCCTAAAGTGAGATTTATCTGAAAACATCTGTTTTAGTTTAGATCCATTATTTTGTCATGTCTAACAGTAACCTTTGGCAATGTAAAGTCAATTTTTTTTAGCCTTGTTTTTTTTTTACCAGACTGTGTGCAATTTTCTTCAGAACAATATATAATATATATATATATATATATATATATATATATATATATATTTGACTTTTCAGTACCAAATTTTACTGTTTAGTCCATTAGAACGATTAACGAACCAACAAGTGCAACACTGGACAAACGAAAAACTAATGTGCACCATATGAAAATCTCCGTTAATTCGTTCTGATGCCGCAGCCGCCATTTTAACTACACTAAGAGGAAAATAATCTTGCCGTTTTTCCTGCATTAAGAGGCGGGACATTGAGGTAGCTGATCTTTGTTTTGTCCAATCAGCTCACTCCTGCCACATTATGCTGAGGGTTTGCCC
Source organism: Spea bombifrons (assembly GCF_027358695.1). Classification (NCBI taxonomy): domain Eukaryota; kingdom Metazoa; phylum Chordata; class Amphibia; order Anura; family Pelobatidae; genus Spea; species Spea bombifrons. The sequence goes on from NC_071093.1 coordinate 33,530,309, forward strand.
AATGGCTGTGCTGCATCATTCAAAGAAAAAGAAGCAGACTAGTAACGAAGAGAGCCTATATAACAGCAGAGCAGGTAGGGGATCCGTTCATTTCACAGTTAAGGAGAAAGGCTAATGTAACATAGGGGTGGCCCAAAAAACTTGCAAGGGGGCTTTACTCAGCTCTGCATTCTGGAGCCTCCAGCTGAAATTGAAAGAGTTCCTAAGTATGACAACCTTCCTAGGTAGGTTATCTGTAGAGCTCCCTCTTCTGGAGGAGTGGAATCATGCAGGGACTGGGCTCACCTCAGACAGCCTTTAGTGGTAGGAAATAGGGTGAGGAGCAAGAGAAAGTAGACAGGGAGTAGGCGGAAGGTGGACAGAGATAGGGCTTGGCTTTAAGCTGCTCTCCTTCCTGGAGAAATAGTAACGTGTCCAGGAGACCTGGGGAAGCAGTACTTTATCTGGAATCCAGTTTCCCAATTGCCAGGTATGATGATAATGTATAGTTAAAAATGTTCATACCATAATTTTTGGAATATTAGATGGCATTTGCTTACTATGCATTTGTCTGTTTTCTGCATTCAAGATTCAGAACACATTTTCCTTTTAAAAAGTGTGTTTTACATCCAAGATATTGTAATCATAATGTTACTTTTCACTCTCTACCTTGCAGGGAAGAACTGTGACAACTACAACTTACAAGTAGTGACTATTCCTTCTTACAGGCATTTTAGATACTCTTTTGAACATACTTCATAGACAATTACCCCGTTAATTGGAACATTATTTCAGCTCGGCACTGCTATCGGAACTGATGGGGGATTTCACTAGAGAGGTTTCAGTCTGCTCAAGGAAGCCTATGGCTTGTCAGCTAAGCACATCATTAAATAGTTTAATGGAATGAAGACACATATACAACTAATATAAAAAAGTTGTCTTCTGCTTTTAGAAAAAAAAGATGCGGTTTGCCAAAGCAGGTGCCTGCTTGAAATCGGTGTATCAATAATGGTCTATATCCATTTGCATATTTCTATATTACCGGCTTGGTTGAAAGTATTCTTCTATGTTAATTTTTCTAACCAAAGTCTCATTATGTGTGAAATAAAGCAATAGAGATTTAGAGAGAAAGTTGTACTTAAACAACGAATACCCAGCAGGCAGGCACCAGCCAGCAATCTGCTCTGTACTTACTAATTTTGGCTAATCACTTTCCAAAACCACTTGTGTATTAGGAACAACTTTCCTTGTGGTTAATGCTGTTTTACAATGAACCATTAAACAGCATAAAACCAGCAGGGCAGACTTGGCAAGGGCCTGTTTCCTGGGGGTTATTTTAGCTTTTCCAAGCGGTGCCTCGGAATTCATGTTCCCCTCTGGTGCTATATATCAGAAGCCACTGAGATATCTAACACTAACACTTCCACAGCATCCTACCACAAATCTGATATCCTGCAGTAAACATTCTATTGTCCTGACTGTCTTCCACATTATAATTTTTTTCTTTTAACATATATATATATATATATATATATATATATAGTTATCCACTAATATTGGAACCCTTGCTAAATAAGAACAAAAAAGGCTATAAATATGTATCAGAAATACACTATCCATGAGATCAGAGTCATTTTTGAAGAAAACATCAAAAGGTTTAACAATAAAGACAATTTTTCACAGCCTTATTTATCAAGGGTGCCAATATCAAAGGAGGGTACTGTATATATGATTTATATATGTATTTATAAATATATATTGGATAGCCATTCCCAGTGACCAAAATGAGAATTCAAGGGGGTTACTTGTTGCACTAATGGTAAGTAATTTCACTGAGCACAGGATGAAGGGTACGGGAGGGTTTAGGTGGGCCCTATGCCCACTCTATGGTTATTTATTTTATAACCCCTACCCAGCACCCACAGAATAAGGGAAGGAGGGGTAGTTGCCAGCTCCTGTTTTGTGAATGGTTCATTGTTCTTTTTGTCAAGGTAATTTTGAAAGATGCCAGTTACTTGCCCTTGCCTGTAATTTGCAAGAATCTGTACATCAGTGAATATTTAAGTTGCTTTCTGACTTTAGCCAGATTTTTTTTATTATTATTATTTTTTATTATATTATTTAATTATTAATTTTTTTTAAAAAAAATTTTTATTATTATTTCAAGTTAATACCATAACTCGACTGACCGCTAGACTTTTTAGTGAGTAGATCCATTTGTAATGTTGTCATATAAGCTGCATCTTTGTCGCAAATACATATTTCCCCATAGGGGTGCTGCATACCACTATAATTGTGAATATTTGATGATTGTCGTATTCCTGGCACAGTTCCCAGATTTGCAAAAAAAAAAAAAAGGACCGAAATAGTAATTCAAGTAATTCTTCGAAAGGTATCAAAACAGAGTTTGGCTCTATTCCCATGTTGTTACTATAGCAACTGCACTCATCACATTGCCAAGAATAATATGGAAACAATGAAATATAAATCCCATCAAGATTCAGTTTCACAGAATTTCCAGAATGTTGCATTTGCAAGTAAATTTGGCCTGAGCAATGTGGATAATGCGTTCGTACTCAGGTACCATCTGCTTTCTTGCTTTAAAGATCAGCTAAAATAAACATGCAGATACTATTGTTTTATATGTAAAATGTATTTTAATTTAGGAGGTAATACACTTGATAGAAATTTAGTTAAGTGTGTTTGTAATTTTTTCTCTTAGATTATTGTTTTAGAGATATTTGGTTTAATATCCAGGGAGTATTTTAGCGGAGCTGAGTTCAGCATCGTGCGGGATAAATTCTCCATAATAAAATCATTCTTATCTAGTTGCTGTTCGTCTTATATACAGTAATCTACCATTTCATTCTAAGCTCGGGGAGTTAAAAAAAGAAAATAACACAGAAACCTAAAAAAGCAATCGGCTGCTACTATGGCAACAATTCATTTTAACCAGTCGCCTTGCCTTGTATTAATTTCAATTGATTTCTTTCACATTGGTATAAACCAGGCTTTTTTTTCCAAACACCCTTTAGATTTATCTTCACTTGTTTTGTTTGCCTACAACCTAAAAATTAAGCATTTCCGGATAAAATCCGAAAATAGCAAGATAAGTATTCAAAAATAACAGTGAACACTCTATATTTATTTATAAAAGTCTTATATACAACAGAGTAGGTGGGACAATGTCAAGGTTAACAATATTAAATTCAGTGTAAAGAAGTTACGATCGCTGCTCCTACTGGCACGCATAAAGCTGAAATTAGAATACATAAATATTTCTTTTTAACCTCAGAAAATCATTAGATGGTTTTATTTATCACACTGAGCTATGAAACTATGACATGTAGGATTTGGGAAAGCGACAGCTCCATTTGGGATTTATTATTCCCGACGGAACTAATCAATAAAGCTTACATGTTAACGTTTACATGAATGATTCGATTTTATTACATTCAATTATTACAATGTCCAGACTCAAACGTTCCATAAATAATTATAAAATTGTAAGTTGCTTAGTGAATTTCCACTATTGTATTTTACCTAATTTTAATGGATGTGTTTGTTGGAAAACCCGTATATTTGTGCAGTAAAATGTCTGTCTGGTATGTAATAACCTGTAATAACTTGTGTATCTTGGCAGACAATTATTTTGACCCAAATGATAGCATTCAAGGTTGAACCTGCTGACACCTGTCCAGCAAAGGGAATCTGGCTGATGGAGTCCTTGGTGGAGGGGGCTGATGGAGTCCTTTGAAAACACATTTTTGGCATGATTGTTTAATATATGAAATTAAAGTGGGGTAAGGATTCATAAGTTGCAAGGGAAAGGTTGCATTCATGCAAACAGTGAGTCACACACGGATCCAGGTAGAGAATAAGAATTGACATGATTGTATGTAGAAGGTCATGGATGGCTGAGAGGCATTATTATATTCAGAGCCGGCCTTAGGCGTTGTGGTGCCCTGTGCGGACTACTCCTCTGGCGCCCCCCCCTCTGCCTCTTCAAACTACCCCTCCCTTCTGCCCCTTCAAACTACCCCCCCCTCTGCCCCTTCAAACTACCCCCCACTCTGCCTCTTCAAACTACACCCCCCCGCTTACCTTGCCGGAGTCCTGCGGTGAGAGCGGGAGGCATCCGTCTTCTCGCTCTGCCGCGGTGCCGGCATTTCATGTTGTCACGGAGAGTGAGGGGCGTCGAGCAGTTGCTGAGAACTTCACGAGTAACCGCTCGGCGCCCCTGCCCGGGACTTAGATTAAAGCATCGCTTTTTTGTTTTGTTTTGTTTTTTAACTTTATTTAACATGAAAAAAACCCGATGTTTTAATTTAAGTCCCGGGCTGGCGCCCGTGGCCGCACAGGTCGCACACCACTAAGGCCGGCCCTGATTATATTAATCAAGACATCAGACCGTTAGGAGAGTACCATTATTTAATACTGTAGAGCATCTTCAGCCTTTAATCCTGTAACCCTAGTAACGGACATATCCAAGAAGACACCCCAACACTAATATTTTCTTCCAACTAAGCAAGTACCCTGTATTTTCTCTTCTAGCTTGGTACCCCAATATTAATCTCTCCATCCATTTTGGGACTTAGTACCCCAATACAAGTACCTAAATATTAATATTTTAATCCATTTTAGCACAGAAATATTTAGCTTTCCTTTCAGCAAAGAACCTCAATATTCATATTTTCTTTCAGATAAGCAAATGCCTAAATAATATTTTTCCTTCAGTATGTACCTCCTAATGTAAATTTTCCCTATCAAAATTCCAACTTTACTTATAAATGAAACAGGTTTTGAAGTACCCTGACTTACCGGAATACCTTTTTTTAATGATATAAAAGCCAGTGACCAAGTAGAAACTATTGCATACAAAAGGCAAAGGAAACACCAAGGTTCAGTCCATACATATTTATTATAAACACTGCTGTATAATAAGACTTGTAATCAATAGTACATGACAGCAGGTTCAGTAGAGAGTGGCACTTGTGAAAACAACGGTATCCCCACTTGCACTTCAAGAAGCAGCAAGGAAACCGATAAAAATTCCAATGGTATAATGTGGTGGATAAACAAGAATATCAAAAAGTGAATAATCCATGCTGATGTGAAATGTGAGGATATATAAAAATATATATAAAAAACACCCTTTATTAACACACTGACCTCATGTTTATATTACAGGGTGTATTATTATTGTCTTTATTTATATAGGGCCAACAATCTATGTAGTGCTTCTTACAATACATACATTTAAAGGGTATGACAAAACCACAACTGATGGGCAAAGACGACCCGATACATTAGGTAAAGCTGGAAAGCTAACAATCTACAATTCTATCTGCAATTCTATAATACTTATCTATAATGTAGATATGGAAACTAAACTAAAGCTATTTCCCCCTCTGTGTTACACTCTCAGTAGACTTATGCCAAGGCACATAGAAGTCTTTCTAATAGAAGAACTAAATAACGATGACTTTAGAATTTAGATATGTCTAAGAGCGAACAGTTTTTTGCTCACTCTTTAATTATGTTCCTTTTTTCACCGACAGTCAAAGCACGAGTTGATCAAGGTCAAAAAGCAATTAAATGAGCAATCTGTAAGTGATGAATTGTATTCATCATTTTTATGCATAACACTGCCTGGAAAGATGGTAGAGAAACATCAGTCATGATAACTAAACAGTCCTAGTTTGCCTTCCAATCACTTTAACTTACAGTGTGTGTGTGATAACATTCACATTTCATTTTCCTGTTCTATGCCTTTAAATCCATGACAGTGTTACCTGGTCAGCGAAAATGTAAGACTTGTTCATCAGGGTTGCCTAAACACCACATAGAGTAGAGGTACCGTCTGATATCTCTTCAGACATTATACGTAGTAACCTATTCATTCTATAATGTTATGATACTGCTAGAAACATAGTTCTTCTAGGGCACAGTAAGTCCTAGAGATGGTCCTGCCTGTAAATCTGTTGTCATTATGGTATATTGGCTGCAATGTCCATTCAGAGGACGAGCAATTAAACAGTGTCTCTCACCTGTTGTAGACCATAAATGTATGATGTTCACGATTAGTGGAAAAATATTACGATGGTAGGCATAATAAGCAAGTCCCAGCATTATACATGCTGGCATAGTAAGTAATTATAAGAGTACACATGCTAGGTTTGTTAAATAGCTCCCACGTCGCACTGGTTCCCTCTTCAGTGCCAGAGGGATAATCCTATCTTAATGTTTCTTGAGCTCCAGGCTCCTCAAATCAAATGTTTGTTGGATTCACTTATTCATTTAATTTCTTGAGGTCTGTGACATTTCTGGTCCCTGACAGGTGTGAAAGAAACAATGCCTTTCAGCTATAACAAAAGGGTGCAGAAATGATTTGCTCTAACTGTGCCATTATGGGAAGAGATAGTCAGAACCGATTGTGGTAACACAAAATAATTGTGATACAACTAATTAGTATGCGGTAAGGGATATATAACTTGGGCGTCCATTACCTGGTCCAGTTCTGCATCCTCCTCAGTCAGGAAACTGGAAATTACAGTACATTTCAGTTGACATTAAATGAATTGCCATAAACTATGAATCAGCAGCAAATATTTAGAGAAGCAAGAAAATGAATTGAACTGCTGAGATCTTGTTTCCTGCTAATCATGAAGCTGTAAGCTCTAATGAACGGAAGGAAATTCTCCAAGCTGAAATTTTCCCTTTAAAAGGTCAGCATAGCTAATGAAATGGCTTTCAAGTGGAAAAATGTTTAGGACCATTTCAAAACACATGCCTGCATCTGAGAAAATATTTCATATTTTAAATACAGGCTAGGAAAAGGCAGTCCATCAGCTGTGGTTGCCACACCGGAAGGTCAAAGGCGAGCAAGTACAAAAGTAACTGGATGGTTGCTGGAGGGTTGCTTTTACTCTTTTACTCAAATCCCCAAACCTGGAATGAATTCAACCAATAATGACATATAAGGTTGGTAATATCACCTAGAATTAACAGGTCTAGCCATGTTTCCAGCCCCATGACAGCTTTTTGCTAGCTACATTATTGTTGCACTTTATTTCCCATATATCTCTAAAAACTAGAGCTGAGCATCTTCGTTGAAGCGTGTCATTATGGAGCTTTTTGAGTTGGTTGAGGTGGTACACTTATCATACACATGGTGACAATGGTACCAGTTGACAGGTGGAGTGTTTGCCAATTCCAATTATTTTTAATGTCTTTTACTTACGCTGTGGAGTGAAGCTGTTAGAGTTCACTTTAGATTTGTGACTGTTCATTTCTGATCTTTTAATCAACATGACTTCCTCGGGGTCATAAACCCATAAAATATTGTTTCTTTAACAACCTCTGCACCAAAGGAGAGTCATTTGCATGTATTGTTATAGCAATCCATGACAAGTACAATTCTGATTAATACTCATCATGACAATGAGTTCTCATACAGAACATTTACAAGGGACAGGCACAGTCTTAGGAGTCCTCAATTCATGTACCTACCCAACCGTTTTTCTCGTGCACATATTTTGTTATTTCGATCACAATTTCTTATTCTTAATCTTCTTTTACTATTGCTCAAGCTGCCTTACATCATACAAGTGGACACCTAGAGTGAAGAAGGTGTCTAAGTTTTGAGAATTGATTGTTAATTGCAGCGTAACTATGGTGATAGCTGGAGTGGTGTGCTTCCTGTGAATATTACCTCTTAAAATCTCCATCTGCTAAATAAGTAATTTTCTTACAAAATACTTTCTTCAGTAGTTATTAGTAACAAAAAAAATTGAAAAACAATTGTCATAAACCACCTTAAAATTTGGCTACTGTATACAAAAATACTTCATATATTAGATGAAAAATACAAGTCTAATCAGTTGAGTTGCGTTAATAGTTGAATCAGCTGATCACACCAACCTGGCTGACTTGGCGAAATCTGGTCACTAAAGTGAACTTGGCTGTCAAACTTTCAATTCGACCACAGTTCAAGTTGACTTGCTGGCAAATTCGCTAGACGTTTCTATGAAAAAGAAGGCAAACTAATCTAGTCATTAATAATCAATCTGATTGAGGCTGTCAGTTATGGCGAATAAGGGCTCCAGCACAGCACAATTAATTGGACTGCTGACCCAGGACTCCTACAGGACAGCAGACCTCATGACCAGCTTGACCACTAACTCAAGAGGCAGACTCGCCACCCAACTCAGAGGACCAATCTGACTGACAAACTCGATGACCAACTCGCCAGAAGATAGGTTGAACTCAACTACTTATTCACAGTTACCCGGGCTGAACCATAACTCGGCTTAGAAATAAAATAGTCATTGCTCAGCTTATACTGTTTTGTTTGAAAAATATTACATTTGCTACTAAAGTAAAGTGTTTCCCTAATATCAGAAAGAAAATTGTTTTAATACCTGTACGAACGGTAAAAGCACCTTAATACCTGCACTGATTCTGCCTCTCGGGAACACAGCGTGATGTGCCTGAGCTTTAACCTCTTAATGTCTGCTCAGGCAGCTCTCAACATGATCCAGCAACATCTGTTAGTTTTTATTAGGGTTTGTAGCTGGGAAACTTTCTTCATACATACCCTGAGCACACCATACATCACCAAGCTTTTGTTTTATCAACTATTTCTGACTACCAACAAATTTGTTTTCATGAGGACCAAGACAGCCAGCAATCCTGAGACCTATTTGTAAATGAATCACAGTAGCTCAGTATTCTTTAGCCACTTGAAGTTACTTTTCTATCCACCCAGCAGAGTATTAACCTTAATAAAACAGAAATAAAATGAAGTGCCACAGTCTTTCTGCCCATTAGATGGTATCTATACTATATCAAATGCTGTGCAGAACTGCTAACCTCTTCCTTTCCATGCACAGGTGGCATTGGGAGTGGAAGAACACATAAATCTGATGAGATAAAACAACAGGGGAGATGGAAAACAAAGGTTTATAAGGGTATTACTGATCTTTTGCCCTCTAGCAGTGTATGTGAATAGTAAAAATAGATACCAGGCATAATCTTATGGCTGTTTTTCATACAGAAGGGGTTAAACATTGGGCTCTCTGGCATTTGTAGTAAATACACCTTCTCAGATCTGTCAATTTATTCTTTCCCTGGGAGGTTTCTTCACTTTTGTTTTGGTCACATTCTGAATGCAACACAATTTTGCATGTCTACAGAGTTTTAGGGTACTAGAAATGGTGTTTCTAAACATATGTTAAACATGTTATTAGACACTATAATAAGCATCTACGTTTCTAGCCCCACTCCACTGTCATGGTTCCCTCTATCATGTTTCAGACTCCTTCTTGTGGAAACTGTGAAGAAGCAGGAGGCTAAGGCATTAAATTATCACATGTCTGGCAGAAATTCCAGGGTGCTATGGCACCTATGTTATTAGAGCGTGATCAGACCTGTCACTGTAACAAGAGCAAAGTATTAAACTGGGGTTTATAACTTTAAAAAGGCAGAATAAAGAACCAGTGGGATAACGAGATATAACCATTCAACATCCAGGACCAAATGGCAAAGCTGACATGGTTCATGGAGGCTGAACGCCAGGCGATCATTTACTTCCAGTCAATTACTAATTAATGAAGCACTGAGCTGCAGCAAGTGAATGCTCAGCTGTGATTACAGAGTACATTTTAATTTCATATCACAGAAGAATTAATTTCTGGGTAACTTGAGAGCATTGTATTTAGAAGTGATGATTCTTGATGCTGCTGTAGGTGCGGGTCCGGGGTTGTCAGGAAGAATGGCTTTTATCACATGCTGACAATGGTCTTCTGCCACGGGCACAGAATAGGGCCAACAAGTGAACAAAACAACCCTCTTTTCAGTTACATCAACTGCTTATGGAGTAGATGCTGATGAGATCTGATGTTACAGGAGACTTTAGCTTTCTAGCCTTCAGGTACAGCAGTACTACAGAACTGTTACAGAAACATCAAATAAAATATAAATGTAACCCCTTCACTGTCAGATAATGCAGTATCGGAATTGCTTATTTACAGTATTTTTCAATACTAATAACAGGATTTAAATGGTCTACCAGAAAAAATAATTGAAGGGAATGTATGGATCAAGGTAGTGAGAAAAACATTTAGTTTTTATCTTTATGGGCATTTCACCATTTTTGTCCAGTAAATGTTGAACATTTCAGAATATAATATTTATTAATACGATCAATGAAAAAATATATTTGAATGTGTATTTTTAGATCTCTTCTGTATTATACCCTATGACAGGATACCTGAAACATCTTTATTAACACAATATAAGATCATACAAAAAACTGAAGTTGAAAAGATGTACTTAATAGGAGCTATGTAGGAATGTGCTGGAATTGCCAAATTATCTCATTTCAGGCTTTTTCCTATGCTCAATGTTAGGGTTGCAAGAAGATTTATCAATGACGGAGGGCTGGTTAATGAAGAAAAATCGGAGGAAAAGACCAGTATTGGCATACTGTCTATTACATGTTTTACACCATTTTTCATTTGAATTTTACTGTAAAGTGCAATTTTAATAAGCCTCCTACATTGTTTGCATGAGATTTTAATGACTATACCAACTTTGTTAATAATGAATATTAGCAGAATCTTTTCCCAATGGAGTACAAATTAGAGTTAGGTAAGTGTCCATGTGTCAAAATCTCCAACTTTTCCCAACCAAGAACCAAATGTCTTACATATCAAGTATCCCTAATATCAATCTTTCCTAACAGTAGATTCCTGTTAACACCATTCATTTCCAAGGAGTGATTAAAGTAAGCTGTCTTCTCAGGGATTTCCCTAACAGAATATCTGCCATAACAGATTTATAAGGAAAATGGAAATAGCCGTATTGGTCCAAATTAAGGTCTTTTGTTGAACGTGATAGCTTTTATTGGCCAACACAGAAAAATCTGTCATGAAAGCTTTTTGGACCTTGGAGAGCTCTTCTTCAATGACAATTCTTCTTCAGATCTAATAAGTCCTTCAAAGTCATGAAGGCTTATAGCACTATACAACTTTTTGTTGACCCTATAAAAGGTATTAGTACTGGCAGATTAAGAAACGTTTCTATTACCCTTCTGCTTTCATCTGGATAAAATATGTTTGAGGTTCCAGAAACTTATGTAGCTTTATCTTTAGCTTTGATTCAATGAAAGTTCTAAACTTCACCTAAAGACTTTTGCCACTTTCTGGGATCCGGTTGGTAACAGCAATGTCCACCAAGATGCTCTGATACCTCCAAAGTTGCAAATGGATTTCATTGAAGATGGATGTATTCATTTAGCAACATATATCAGCTTCTTAACACTTTAAATGTAAGAGAGGTGAGAAACAAATTGTATCCCAACTCATTACACTCCAAAGGTTACAAAGCACACACATTTTAACACTGATGCAACAGAAACGCTGCTCCATCAGCAATTATTTGTATCATCCAGAAGTTTCATTATGGGCTGCTAATAAATCATGGTTAGTCCTCATTTGTTCAACACAAGATAACTGTACAAGATGTTTTAAATGATCCACCCTTTCTCTGTCCTTCCAGAGAGCCTAATGATCATCCCATTTTTGCTCTAAACAGAAGCTAAATACCACTCGCTGTCCAAAGAATTCTTTGGTGCTATTAATCTTCACCTGGCGGCATGTCTGAACATGTTTAAAGTCCTTTTCTGCAATAGAATTGTAACATTGGCTCTAAAAACCAAGACAATCATTCAAATGCAAGATATCTGATGTATCTCAAAAAGGAATACCATATTTTTACATTAATTGACAGTAAACAGAACGGATATCTATCAGTCTTTGTCTAACTTTCTTTCCAAATGGATAAACCAAACGGCCATTATGCTTGACAAAAGACAGAGCTATTATTAATGAAAGCAGCTACACGACGCTAGACTTTTCATCTCTGGATTCATGTGCGCCACAATTAATGTGGGATCCATGCAGTAGAAGGCTTCCTTGGTCTGATTGGTAATTCTGTAGAGTTTTTCCTTTCAGTCTCGCTAGATAATTTCATCCATCATTTTATTTCTTGGGCAAGAAATTATAGAACAAAAGGTCTGTTTCCAACCTACTGTGGTTCACAGACGTGGTCTCTATATGCAAACTATATTATAGTATATGAGCCACAGAATATCTGCCAACTTTTGCTATGTCCTATTTATGTTATATTTTATGGGTTTTTTTTTCATTTATTGAAATAAATAGAAAATATCAAATATGTATGTATTCTGGTCCAACAAAAGAAACATACATGTGGGATATTTTACAGAATCTTAAGGAGGTTCATGGAAAAAATCTTTCCTTAGCCGCACATATCCTACTTAAGTAATTGTAGGCAACATAGCATTGTTAGTGGGAAAATATTATCACATAATACTTTGCCAGAGACACTGAAACAGCATCATAAAAAATGCAATTACATCTAGTATGGGGACATGAGTTACCTGCTGTTCAATATCATTATGTGAATACATTTGTGGTGGGTGGTTTAGGGTTCTGTGACCTTACATGAAATGTTTACAGCCTAGGAAATAAAAAGGACATACTAAAATAATTCTACTGTCTAGAATTTCCACAACTGAAGATTCTAGGCAGATGAGGAAATTCCAAAATCTGAACATGAATATATTTTGTATACTTATTTTAATACAACCGTACAGTGTGCTAAATTTATATGGTTTATATATTTTATTTTATTATATTTTATAATATGTTTTATATGCTTCAATGTAGATGGTTTCATGCAGGAAAGGCCATCTGTGCTTGATATATTTAAGTCTGTATGGGGTTAGCGCAGCCCTTGCATACAGTTTTTCCCTAATCCCTGACATAAACCAGCCAACCCTGGCAAGTTCCTAGATATGTATATATCTACTCATATACTATAGCACCTATATGGGTAAAACGCTCAACTTCAGCCGGCTTCTTTCCTTGGTCATGATGGGGTTAATACATACTCTAGAATAGCAGGCTGGAAACAAGTTATTTGCTTCCAAAGTGTATCTCATTCACTACGTTCCTTACCGTGTTTATCAAAGCACTAACAATACACAGATAAGTCGGAATCTTTTTGCCCATCAGACCAGACTCCTGTGACCGAGGCTGACAGGTGTTTACTCACGGCTCCCGAATTCATTAAAAAACATTAGCAGACCATCTTTCCTGAACCAAGAAAAAAAAAAAGGGAAAAGCTCTAACCAGGAATCAACGTGCCGTTTCTAAACACTTGTCGCTTGTTGGCACTGCCCTCGTTATCACAACAAGATATCAGAGAAACAAACAACAGAAATTAGAAATTAATTAGCCTGTTAAAGTACTTGAGATGTAGGCACAGCAGCCATGCGCCATGTGTATCATATGAGCTCTCCTTAAACCCTAGAGGAGCTTTCCTTTAGGAGTCTGATTGCTCTGTTAGAGCACGGGTTATTATCAGCATACATATATGTTGTAAATTGAGCATCTATACAATCAAACGGCAAGCTTTAACCCATTCAGTCTCTGGGTTTTTGATACCTTAAGTGCAGGAGCTATTTTGCCATTTTTGCCATATTTTGGTTCACCCATTAATCCCCTATTCATGTGAATAGTTCACTCATGTAAACTATATATTGTTTATTCAAGGAGAGATAGTGCTTTCTTTTGATACCATATTTACATGATTAGATGAACATTTATTATGAGTACTTTCATAGAAACTAGAATTTTATTTTTTCTATTTTTCAATCATCACAAGAAATACCATTACATAAGTTATGGCGGGTAAAGGTGATGGAAACCCTTCCACTTAAATTTAAGGGGTAGTAGAAGTATTATTAAACACTCATCTACAGACACCAGACAAGCCAGAAGGCTTGTTTTTCCCTCAGAAATCTCATGGTGCTTCCACAACCACAAGGGATTCTGGGTAGGGTTTCCATCACCTTTTACCCACCATAACTTATGTAATGGTATTTATTAGCTACCCCAAGCCTCAACTATTAAGCCAGTATCACAACCTCATGCTGACGAGTCCCATGAAGGACGAAACAGCTGTCCATGAGTGGTGATCTGGCTATTGTACCTCTTCCCGAGTTTTGTCTAAAGGCTGTCTTGTACAGCGGGCAATTGTTTTCAAGGGATCCATGTATAAAGTGGATATAGAGGCAAAGGTGATAATTGTTAACCTTATTTGCATGTGCCTACCCAGAATCCCTTGTGGTTGTGGAAGCACCATGAGATTTCTGAGGGAAAAACAAGCCTTCTGGCTTGTCTGGTGTCTGTAGATGAGTGTTTAATAATACTTCTACTACCCCTTAAATTTAAGTGGAAGGGTTTCCATCACCTTTTACCCACCATAACTTATGTAATGGTCAACCATCACACAAAAGTTAAATTGACAAAAACACCTTAAATTCAGGTGTCCTGATTTAGGAAATGCGTCACGTGCATAGGTTTTCTTTGGTTGCCTGTACATCACAGTTGAAACATGCACATTACCGCTTCCATGAAATTTTCACAGCCCTTATGTCGCATTTGGGGCTGTTTAGCACCCGCTATATAAAATGATGTATTTCTGCAAAGAAGACACCCCAGTGTATTTCATCAAGAGCATTTGGACAATATCCATGCAACTATTTGGCCACCAATGACTGTCAGTCAGCCATGGCACTTTTTTGCACTTTTTTCACCAACACTGTGTTCCTTAGGATATTTTATGTCCGCAGGTTATGTGTTATGGCAGAGATATCCAGCCAAACTTGTCGCTATACAACTTTTACGCAACACTTTGGGTGCTTTGACTGGATATACAGCCTGAAAGGCCAAGGGACTCGTCAACTGCAATGTTCTGCTCAGGGGTATATATTTCAACATATTTATTGCAACAAAAAAAAAATAAAATGGGCTCCAAAGTATCAAATTAGGGTCATCTCTAGGAGGGGCATTAGGAGTCATCATTAAAATTGAGGCATTTTAGGAGGTCAAAGCATCTTGTCCTGCCATAATACGGGAGAAAACTGGGATTCTCAAAATTGGGTCTGTGCTCCAGTATGAGCATATGGTAGGTTTTTTGTCAAGCCCATCGTTTGGCTAAAGGCAAACATTTTTCTAAATTCAAATGAGTCAGTGGGGTACCAGGTTTGTCCCCTTTGGTCAGCTGCCAGACACTAAGCACCATATATATATATGAGTTTGAGCAAATCAAAGAAATTTCCAGGTCAAACATATTTTGGGAGAAACCCAACATTGGTCAGGCACAGAGACATGGACAGGTTGTGTACAACTTATTTTAGAAGGTGGAACCTGGGCATCATCATCAATTGACACACAGAATTGAGTATGCTACTACAGTGACGGAGAAGTGCTCAGTCTTGAAATTTTTAGTATAAAAGCTCCCTAAGCTACACTACCTACCTAATCCACTCTAGCCAACCACCAAACTAACCTAACACTAATAAACTAATATATGTTTTTTTTTTCTTCTCTACAAACCGAAACCCTCTATGTTACCCCCAGTTCCCGCTAACCACCCACCAAACTGACAAACAGTGGCTAGCCAGAGAGGCAGGTCATTGGGGAATGAGAGGGGAATTGTGCAGGGAGCAATGGTTCACCTGGAGACTCCAGGTCCAACCCAAAGGTGGTTCCCAGGTATGGCGTTTGCAACATACTTGAGCTTTTGGTTAGTTTGGGTTTAGGTAAAATATCCAGGGACAAAACATTTACAGGGACAGAAGTTTCAATTAGGGGAGGGTACCCTAAAAATTGGGTCATCTGGTCACTTTATGCCACCAGCATTAGCCACGTAGATGTGTGTGCTTAAATTATTTATCTCCTTTTGAGGCAGCTGACTTTGGGAACATCCCACACCCAGCCATATCCTTTATCACACCCCCTAAAAATATACCTCTTTGTCCAGTTGAAATGAATTGTATCCATTGTAAACGGCACAAAAAACATGAGTAAGAAGTGCCTAAAACAAATGTTTTTGTAAACTGAGTGGCAAAGATCACACTTCACTGCTTCACTAAGCAACTGAATTGAACTTTTATTGCCATCTTACAGTAAAGAGTATTGGAATGGTTTTAAAGCATTAATTTAAAGTGCCCTGGGGCGTAAGATATACAGTCCATAACTTTTTAAACACTACATCTGTTTATAATATTTTAATGCATCTTCTCTAAATGCGTGTGAAGATCATTAAAAGGTCATGAGCAGAAAGATTTAAGATTGTGAAATCTAAATATTATTTGCTCCTGGTGTTTCAAATCCATAAACTTAATAGCAGTTTCTGGATTAAGAGCATACCTCCCAAATATCCAACTTTTCACCGGACAGACCTGATTTTAGGGCATTTATCGCATTGTCCCATCAATGGGTCCCAATGTCCCAAGGGTCCACTGAAATTTGCCCTGGCCTCTTCTAGCTCTGCCCTGCCTTTAGCTCTGCCCCTGCTACCCTCGCCAGAACAAGGATGTCCAGCTTTGGACATCTGAAATGTTTGCTCAGATATTCAGAGCATTAAAGAAATGATTAGTGACATATGATAAGCCTATTATTTTTCAATGGAACATTCTATAAGATTATAGTGGTTTTTCATTGATAGATTCAGTCAGTAGTTTATCTCACAAAGTTCTCTGTCTTCCCTCTACTCCTTGAAAAAAGATGTTATCTTCCACTCTAACTACGTCTTCTGTTTTATTTATTTAATTATGTTTTTAAAAAGAAACACAAATGGAATGCTAGAAAATTTGTTTGGGTTGTAGATCACGGCAGATGGTAATAGCTGCCTTAATTTTCCCAAAAGTTTTCGCAGCTCTTTTTGAACCTAACGCTGAGCCAAGATGTTTCATTTCAGTAGTGCGCTACTCCAACAATATGCGCGTCCCGTAAAAGACATCTGGCGAGCCAACAGCTATTCAAAGCCGTACTGTAATCAAATCAGCACGTCTTCTGATATTCATACATACAATCAAACACGACATGATGTGCATTTTCCAACACAACGCGGCCAGGAAAATAACATTTGTGAATGTTAAGAAAGCATTATCTCCTTCAAAAGTCAGCAAAAAATGCCAACTCCTGCATGCCCTACAGAAGATCGTTATTCAGATGATGTACAAAAATAATTAAAGATTCTAATTGATTTTCAGTCAACAGAGGCGGGAGCAGATGTTCAGTACAGAGTTGAGGTCATTATCCTTTTGTCAAATATCACCATGAAGAATGGTAATTTGCTCATAATTATAATAAAGAAAGCAATGAAATTTAATTTAGTGCTCCGGCCATCTCAGTATGTGGTCAGACTCTTTCAGCGAGCTTTACTTGAATCGAACAACAAAGCAGCCATTACCAGTGAGCCAGATTTTAGTAAACAATGTAGAGGGTTATATTAACTTAACTTGTAGGTATTTCAACTGCTACATGAATAAAATGCCCAAATTAAGTACATATGTTCAATTCTATTGCAACATAAGTACTATTTGCTTTCAAATAATATACAAGATGAGGGACAACGCATTCAAATTCCATGCTCAAGCAATTCCCTAATTGGGAACGCATATTAAAATGACAAGACAACGTAAATATATTCAAAGTATTATGACTAGTACCGTAAAAAAGAAAAAATGGTTCTGCACTCAACTCCCAGGAAGCTGGGTGCTAGCAGGAAAATTTGGGAGATTTGATAGCATACGTCTTTAGGCAATACCATCCTGAATGCTCCTGATCTTGTCTGATCTCAGAAGCTAAGCAGGGCTGGGCCTGGTTAGTACCTGGATGGGGGACCGCCTGGGAATACCTAATCTTTTTGTTTTTGTTTTTTTTGGCGTGATGTCATCATGCAATCATGTGGTTTGGTGTGGTCACATGATCAGACATTGGCAGAAGGGCAACAGGAAGAGATTAAGTTATGGAGACACAAGGTATTTACTTAGGATTTGATTAGTATGTGCTATTAATATGTCTGATTATTTGCAATATACTGTATAATGTAGATGTAAACATTTTAATTATTTGATGTTTTTAAATCACTTGGTTTATTATTATTGTTATTTGTTATTGGTTTTAAATAATTATCACTAATTGTTTGCATTACTTGGTGTGACTTTTACTTTTACTGAACCTGATTGGTTTATATAGAATTATACTCATTACTTAAGGGTGTGATTTGGAGTGAAGTGTTAGCTTGACAAAGGCCCTGTTTGGCTGAAACGTTGCTTTTGTTTGCGCTCACTTAATAAAGTATCCTAAAGATTGGAAGCTGTTTGGAGTGCTGGGATTCCTTTTCTTTGTTTGAGTATTATGACTAGGACATTTTCACATGGGCCCAAGCCATGGATAGGAAGGTACAGTTAGTGGTTTCAAACCTCACACCTAGTTGGCCCCAAAGACATTAAACTAAATCTGTAGGGTTATTTTACCAGTTCAGCGACATTGGGACGCCTTGGTCCTTTGTGCATAAGAAACTGACCAGGACTGGCCCTCCCCACTGTATAGTTGAGTCAGTCAGCTAAAATGTTTCATAGGCCAAACAGAGTCAGAGTGTCAGTGTCCGGGTGATTATAACCGAGCAATACTTTTGTTTACCATAAAACAGTATGACAAAGGAGGCCATGTAGATTGGGCTAGGATAACAGAGCTAAAACATATAGAGATTATTAACGTGTGGCTATCTGAAAACACTATAAGATGTAAAACTGCAAAATATTTTTGAAAACTCAATTTAATGTCATAGTAGTAATAAAAAATTGGCAATGGTTTCCCTTTGAGTAATCAGTATTTAGGATAAGTTCACGGTAGTAGTTATAATACTATTTAAACGCTGTATGAATTTTAAGACACGGCAAGGCAACCAGGAAGTAGAAGAATGAAAGTGCGACTCTTTCCATACCATAACACCGAGTTAACAATAATTCAAAGTTTAAGAAGAAATGTGTTACAACCTGCATTCCCCGAGCATCAGTTTCTCTTTTGATATGACGGCGGACTCGTTTGATACGCCTAACACTAATTGTCTGCCTGTCCTGCGGAATCAGCATGAAATGATATTACCGTTGTGATATTAGCAGCTTGCTCACTTCCTTGACCTAACAAGGGATGAACGAAGTTGCAGCCATGCTTGTTGAGGCAGTTTCATTTGGAAAAGCATGTAGATTGTAATTCAGAAACGGTCCCTGCAGCACTGGAGCAGTTACACGCCGTTACAACGGAACAGCACCGTAGATTGCCGTCCCTGTTGAAAAGACGGAATGTAATGTATTCTATCCCCCCTGGCGCCAGTGTTCATGGCTTGTGTGATTAAAGCAATCTGCAGGTAGCAAAAGTGCTCCTAGCACACTATCTCGAGACCTAAAACCTTCCTGGGATTTGCATTTTACACAATTTCTTCCTACAGAGCACATAATCTCTTTTGTCATTTTGAACGAGCTACAGATCCATTTCAACCTTTGTAAAGACTTTTATTATTATTAATTCACAAAAATGCATTGCTTAAAAACACATAAAGCTATTAAGGCTCGCAGGTACCTGATTTTAATGTTTACTCCATAAAAAAAGTAATGAAAAGTTCCATTACTAAGAAATACGTCTTATGCAAAACCACAAAGATTAATAGAACGTCTTCGAATTCCAAAACCCAGCATTACAGTTTGGGGGGGGGTTGGTTTACGTTTATCATAGTAAATAGATTAAAGAAAGAGGAAAATATAAATTCTAGGCTTCACAACATCATGGTTCCTGATACCAGTGACACGGTGACTTTACATCATATGTCACCCATCGAAGCCCCGTTTTGGACAGTGCACATGGAAAGCTTCCAGCAGTCCCAATCCCAATTTGGAATTAAATATAAGTGTGGCTGTCAGGACTGTCCTAGGAAATTAGAGACTGTTGGCAGATATGCACAAGACATATGGGTTTATGGCATATAATATATAGAATTGATGGACAATGTTTAGCAATAGAATACTTTTCCAGATTAGTCCAGCAAGATAAGACGAAGGGGTAATAGAGAGAAGAAGAGATGAGGCAACAAAACTAAATGGGGTAAATAATTCTGACTTGATCCTAAGACAGGCATTGATATGTACTCCAAGAGAAATTGATCTTTTTTGCCTGACTGCTTATATTCCAAGAGAAATTGATTTTCTTTGTCTGACTTCTTATATAACCACACTTTGTCTATGCACCCCAGGAGGAAAAAATTATATTTTTTAATTCAAATAAGAGGAGCTAAATTGGACGTTCAATACGCTCACACCTCAATTTTTCCTCTACTAGTTGGCACTTTAGAAAGAACTTGTTTGTTTTTCTGTGGGTTTAGCAATAAATTCTATTATCATCAGAAGAGGATGCATCATCAATATAGCCAGTCTAGTCTATTGATAAATTAAAAAAAACGAATCATTGTTCTTGACTACAGTAAAAAAAAAAAAAACATTTTAGGTGTTCAATATATTGAGAAGCAGTTTCATTAAACCAAAATGAAATGCAGAAATTAATTAAAACCATACGGTGCTGATATTGAAAACAATATAATATGAGAATAAGTCAGAAATATGATGAAAAGTAGAATTGTTAGTATGACTTTTTAAGGGAATCAGAGTTAGGAATATGTATTCTTATTGTAATCACTCATCTGTACAATAAGAAAAAAATGCCGGAAAATAAAACTCCCGATAAAACCAGAGCTTGATAAATAGTGTCAATTAAGAAAAGAAGAATTGGAGTTTTATGCTAATAAATAAAAACACGGTTATAGAGTGTGACATGTTGTAGCGAGAGTCAAGCAGCGACGGACGCAGCCGTGTCATTCTTCACACTCCCATCCTCTGACAATCTTTTGTAACGGATGATTCCAAGAAAACAGATTTGCAAGCTGTAAATGAGGCACAGTAAAGGCTTATGTATAGTGAGGCACGTGTAATGAAGGTTTGCCTCGGCTCCCCAGCTGCCTCCCCTGGCAAAATACCTAATCATTTCCACAGCCAGACGGATGTTAGGTCTTAGAACAGGACTGCAATGCTGACACTCAGGGGAGTCGTACCTATCATCCAGCCCTCTGTTATTTTGATGAGCTTCAGAAGAAAGTCATAAAAGCTATTACACAGGAGGTCCTTGTGGGCTTTGGAGGGTTGTCTACGTGACTTTTTTCAAAGAAGGTTTAGGTGAATAATGCTTGATACAAAAGCCTGGATGACATGCAAATGGTTATATAATACTCATTGATCCCACGGGGAGAAGCTTGGAGGATGCACCATGCTTCTAAATAAAGGTCTCCTCAGGCTCGATCTATCAAGATGTTGAGCGGATGTATGATATTAACTGTTAGCCATGTCCAATGTCCTTAGAAACTTGTAATCTTTGGAAGGCAAATATCACTGAGTATATCACTGCATCACTGTATATGACTGTGAGACTGTATGTGGGGGCCGATCACTCAAGTGATCAAAGTCCCAGGACCCTACTTAACCTTAAGCGTATAAATGTTGGTTTCTGTGATTAGCACTGCAGGGTCTTATGATAGAAACACCAAAGCATTATGTTAGTGGCTTATAGTGACATATTTAATCTACAACTTCACAGCACTAATCAGCTATCACACCACATAAATGCACACTGTCAGCCTGCATCACCGCCTAACTGATTCTCATATATTCCTAATGTTCCTCATCTGAGAGTTTCAACGGCCTCCTGGGCATTCTTGGGTCCACTGGACTGTGCTTCTGCATTCTGGCGAGAAGGGTTGATATAACAAGGACACAGTAACGTAATCACTGACGGTTCCAATACAGAACGTGATATATTTGTGAACCTGAAGTGTGGGCTAAACCCTTGCCTGTCTTTTATGTCTGGCGTGAAGAAGCACTTTATAACCAACAGTAAAGTTAAGTAGCTAGGAGTAAAGGTATGTGCGGGAGGGGAAGCCTTTTAAGCAATATAAGCTTTAAAAGCCGATTCCCCGCTGAGATAATCGTTTTGTACTGATAGAGAGCACAGAACAAACAGAGGCATCATACCAGCCTCCCGTGAAGGACCTCAACTACACTGGAGTCCCGTGTCTATAATAGGATCTTTGTCTACAATTGCATTGAGACATTTTTAGTTTTGACACAATAGTACAATCTAAGCTCACAAGTATATGATAAACTCGGAAAGACACTGGATATCTCAACAATGCTGATATCTTTCATTGGCTTAGAGAACAAGTGTTTTATTAGACTACCAGCTAATGGGAAAAAAGTAATGATTCCAAATCCAGATTTAATATATCTAATCATATGATGGAATTTAATTGTGAACACAGTGATATACTTTTCTATAATAACATGGAGTTGATAAAAAATGCAGATTTTTCCCAATGGAGTCTGCATATAAGCTGAATATTGAGTGTCTGGAAGAATGCTCAAAACTCTTCAGCAAACTAGAGGGCATAAAATATCTTCATCTGATTAATAAGAACCATTAGAGTGATGTGACGATATTATACATCATTCTCCCATTTACTCTCATTTTCCTCGTTTAACCCCTTAAAACCTTCATGACGTTCTATGCCATATTTTGTGGTATTTTGGTCATCTAGTTTAGTGACTATTATCATAGGGAAAATATTTAAACATTGTAGAGATTTTTTTCATTTTTTTAATGTATAATTCATACGGAATGTTGGATTATACAACTAAAACTCCTATCAAAAGTAAGATGATGCATACAAATATAACAAATCAAAACAACATATAGCTTTATAATATTTAAACAATATAAAACAAATAGCAAACCTGTAAAGTAAAAAGAAGGAAATATCCCTCTGCCTTAATATAATGTTTTTTGTATGATAATTAGGTACTAAACTATTTGAGTTCTACCCAATATAAGCACCTGAGTTGCCAAAACCTGACACCTGTCTTCTCTAGAAAGAAGCTGTTTAGCGATAAGACCCATTAATGTCCACCACAAGGCAGTAAAAATGCTTTCCTGCCGAGGTACAATTCTTATACATCTGGTTGGAAAGATATCTGCTTTCCAATGATTATTTCTTCTAACACAGTTTCTATGCCCTAGGGCAATCGGTGCACTGGGAAATAAACTGTTTCTTCTACAAAGAACTGAGTGTGACTTAAATGGGATGAAGACATGGACCTTATATGTGATAATTTCAACTCCCCAGTAGGTAAATAGCAGCATACACAGACACGCGATCAATCCAGTCGGATGGGGTATGTATGTATGTATGAGTATATATGGCTTTCTATATGGCTTGGTGATTTAATAGAAAATAATGAAGGGTTGACTTGATTTAATGGTATTTTTGCATTTCTATGTAATTTCAGGTGAGGGAAAGAATGGAGTTCACAGTTCACTCATCCAATTTATAGCAGTCTACTGGAACACTGGGTTTGTATTTGTAAGAAAATAATCTATGTCGGCCATAAAACGGAGCACAATATGTATTTGGGGGTTATAAAGAATATGGAAACAATTCAGGGCAATTGATCACATTAGAGAAATGTTAATATTTTCTCTCCAGTTTGAGTCCAATGTCATTTATTTTTTATACGAGATTATATGTGCAGACACACAGAATGCATCTGGATTCAAGGCAAAGTTCCTAAATGGATGCCGTGCCGATGTTTCCGCTCATTGGTTTATTGTTTGCCTGGGAGGGGGTTTAAGGTGTTAAATTCACATGTCATGCCGCCTCATGATATTCCTTGCTAGCTATATGACAATTATTAGACACAATTCATACGAGCACTCAGTTAATCTACTCGTAGAATAGCAATCCAATTTTCCTTAGCATCCAGGCACAAATATTTAATAAGAACTTTATTGAAAGCATCAACTATCTACAAGTACTATTTGTATATTTTATTCATATTAAACAATTAAAGACAAAATGTGCCACACTTCAGCTACCATTATGGTCTGTAACAGAATAAGCAGACTACAAAAGAAATCTTACCGCATGAAATGAAATGCCATTTGTGCCATCAGTTAGACCAAGGGGAAAACATAGAATTCGATGGCAGATAAGAACCATTTGGCCATCTAGTCTGCCAATTTATCTTGATGTAAAGACATAGACCTTAATCAGTCCTTGGTTTTG